>NW_027494233.1:0-269175 GCF_021521415.1 Bidens hawaiensis | reverse complement strand
ACACTAAAAACCACTAATCGTTTGATCTACCCAAGTCGACGAACGAAAAAACTATTATATACGCAAAGGATAAAGAAAATGTTATAATAAAAAAGACCTCCATATGGGACCTCTTCATCTGTTAGCTACTATCATCACACAGTTTCGTCATTATCAACCTCCAAAAGAAACGGATCCTTGAGAAGATCAGAAGCAGAAGGCCTTGCTCGTTTCTGACCGATACATCGTTCAATAAACGCTTTTAACTCAGGCTCTGCTACTTTATTAAAGGCTAGAGGCATCACACCACTTGTAACCTTCTTGTATATTTGAGCAACACAGTCACATTCAGTGTATGGTATCTCCATTGTAGCCATTTCTAGCAAACACATTCCAAACGAGTATATATCAACCAACTCGTTGTAATCCTCCTCGTAAAGCTCGGGTGCCATGTATTCTGGTGTTCCCAACAATGAATGAGCCACGTGGCTCTTTCCTACCACTGCTGCTAAACCCAAGTCACCGATCTTCACCTGTCACATGTACATCCGGTATGTTAGATAAAACAAAATGATTTAGACTCAAGTAACAAATGATTTACCTTTCCAATATTGCCATTTATGAAGATGTTGCTACAATTGAGATCTCTATGAATGACACACGGCTCGTGTGTGTGTAAATACTCCAAGCCTTTAAGAATCTGTTTTGACCACTTTTTTAAGGCTTTGGTCGACACACGCTTATGTTTCTTCCTGTAATCCCTCAAATTTCCTGATGCGCATGCTTCGGTTATGAAGTTCAAGGTGTTGTGTTCGGTATCCCTCCAGAAACCATAAAGAACTATGAGATTTTCGTTCTTTAAGGTCTTTAGAAGTTTCACTTCTGAGAATAACCTCTTTAACACGGACGGATCGCCACTGAAATTCCTTAATTTGACTTGGTTCCAAGCCACGTCTCTGCCTTCGGCTTGGTCAAACCCCCTGTAGACCTTCTTGACCGCACCAGCACCCAACAGATCACTATACCTACCAAATCTTCCTGACGGGTCAACCTCAACGAATGGCTCTCTGTCATGCTCTGATGGATCAGGACTTCTTACTTGCATCCTATGGATTTCTTCAGTAAATTGGTGATTATCCAACAGATTTGCCTGGTTACTGAAAACAAAAATAACAGATTAGCCGCACATATTTCACAAGGATACAAAATTCCACCTACCCCATAATCACTCTAACCAATTAAGCTGATAATACTAGCTAGGCCTCTAAACAAACTGAACGTTCATGAACTGTTCACCAAGCAGTTCATTTATGCTCATTTATTTAATAAACAAACAAAATATTTTTTGTTCAATTAAACGAGATGGACATGAACACACATTTTATTCGTTCATTTATGTTTGTTAAGTTTATTTGTTGATGTTCATTTGTGTTCAATTACATTCGTAAACGAAATACGCCCATATTCTTAATAAACAAACAAGGACAAAAAAAACTGTTCGTTATTCATGTTCAGATAAAATTACATAGACGAACACGAACATGCCTCTTTTCACGTCCGTTCGGTTCATTTACAAACCTATAATACTAAACTATCCAGTATCCACTAAGAAATAAATGATGCAGCTAGGGTTCATTCAAGATTTATAGAATAATAATTCATTGAAAGCTATCATTTCAACGCTGCTAAAAGCAAGAACATGGTTAATAATCTGCATATGAACTAATAGACGATTAGATTACGCACCAAAAGCCGCAAACTATTTACAGTACACATATAATAATCAGAGAGAAACAAATCCTATTAACGCACAAAACGTTCAACAACGATCGGATCTATTAAGAAGAGGAATAACACTAGCGCGATATGAATTAGGGTTACGAAGCAGCAAAATTAGCATCGAATGACAGTGATTATTATTATACAAATTAATTACAATTATTATTATTAATGCATTAAATAAAATGAGAATGAGTGGTGGTGTTACCTCAACAATTACTCTGCTGGTTCTTTCTGGATGCCAAAGGCGAATGGCTGAGGAGTCGTGGCGTATATATACGACAACGAGAATGCTTCCGTACTCCAAATTTCTATTCATTATCATTTAATATTATTTTAGGGCTTTGACTTCTTGTTTTTTTTTATTTTTTAATTTTATTTTGACTTTAACGTGTTGTTCCAGTATTAAATACTTAGTGATGCCAACTTGTCATGTCATGACAACTCAGTTTAAGCATGATAGCATTGACAATTATTTTATTTTATTTGGTTATATGCAATTTCATTGGTTACAGATCATTTTTAATATAAAATTAAACTTTTTATTTATTTATTTATTTACTTATTTATTCATCAAAAGATGGTATAGAGAAACATATCTACACAAAATACAATACAAACTTTAGCTTGGTATTATGCAAACTTTACACAAAAGCGAATAAATAAAATTGACACGTAACATACGATATGGCTTTTGAGAATCCTCGATCACACTGTTCACACACCCGTTTCGAAGCACGTTAAGGTACTCTTTGCTAGTTTGATTTCTAAGAAGAGAAATGAAACAAAACAACATTTGCGGATGGAGGATATATAGGGGGATGTATCAAGTATATCATAAAACTGGGGCTTTTACATGTTTGATACATCTTACACCTTGCATGTCTGGTCAAGGTTCTAGTTTCATGGAAACGACTCGTGATTGCCTGTTACGCTTCGCCACCCTTACAAACACTATTGATAGGCAAGCTGGGGGCCCACCATGGCCGCCGGACCTTTTGCTCCCCCTTCAAGCAAGCAACTGTAAAACACAAAAAATATTAAGCAAAAAGGCTTGAACAAACAAACGTACCTAGTATAATCTCACTCATAGCAAGCTACTGATAGCATCTAAGGGAGGGTAGGATGGGAAAAACCTTTCCTCTACCCGTGAAGATAGAGAGGTTGCTCCCACTAACTCGCCCGACTATGAAGATAATACAAAGTTTGGCATAGGGAAACACAAACAACAAACTATAAAGTACAGAAAACAATAGCAGTAAACTAGTAATAACACAAAATGATGAGAAAACCATAGTAATAACTAGATAAAAGAGTAGGGAGACATGATTATTGCAACTCAACTGCTTGTTCTTGCTAATTAACTATGGTGTTGGGACACTTGTTAGAGCATCAAATGTAAGAAAAACAGCTGTTTGGGAGACAATCAAGAATTACTAAATAGGAACAAAGAAAATACGGTTTTCATAAAGAGTTTAGTAGAAGTCATCTGAGTTTCAAAATTAGATGATACTCAATTGAACTTTTCACTTGTCATACCATATTCTATCATGCTTTCTCATGCAAATCAAATGAATACTTATCCATATTCTAACATTAAGCAAGAAGAATCAAGATTCTGGAAAAAAATTAAGTCAAAAGTTTGATCTTTTCTATTCCATAGATCAAAAATGCTTTATAATCCACAAAAGCCATAGTCGTTCTTGCTAGGAAAAGAAGGGAACAGAGGGAAGGCAAGGGATTTGGTGTTATTTTATTAATCAGAAGGGCAAAACAGACATTTGACATCGACTTAACACACACTTCTAACGTCCATAAGTGTTAGGTATCAAACATGTTACAGTGTGACAAAAGGTTGGGACAAAATCCCATTAACAACAATAATAAAGCAAAATGATAAGAGAAATATCCGTCCTAACACCATAAATAATGGGTGTTATGCCCAATCATATGGCATAACCACTAACATAGGAGTTTGTATGAGACAAAGATTAACTACCAACATATAAAAACTAAAATCACAACAGAGATTGAGAGACATTACCTTTAATCCTTCTAAGTTCCTTGCATAATGTTATGAAATCTCCCCACTTCATGTGGCAACGCCGAATAAACCGAAGAATTTGTTCGGTTGTAAACATGGACATACCTTCTAGATACTCCCCGTTAACACCATTTTCTTTAAAGGTTTGGCGATACCCGCCCAGATTTATTTCCTCCAACCAAAGGCCAACATCCTGGAAAACAATATTTGACCAAACATGGTCAAACCACGCTGCAATATTCTTCCATATACATAAAGACAGTGCAAATAAAATGAAATAATGATTCACACATACGCACACACCCCGAGGTGCCATTTACTCTTTGTTCTTCTATAGAAGTCATATGACCATGGTATGTTCATTGCAGCTAACTGATGTTACAAGCATACATGATTTATTGGTTTATTACTTCGTTTGTGCTCTATTATTTAACATTTTCAATCAGCCAACCTTATTTCTTTCTGTAGCAGGACCGATCAAAATACGATATCTATAGATATGTAGGCTGTAATCAACCGAACTGGATGAGACCTTGTTCATGTTTGTCCATTAAGCTTTTATCGGGCAAACAGACAGTTCATGAACACTTTACCAAACGAAATTTCGTGAACGTGTTCGTTCATTAAGGCATTGACCTTGTTCATGTTCTCTGTTTCCGTTCATTAAATTTTTGAATGGACTAATGGACACTAACAAACACAAGCGAACGTAACCAGACACTAAAGGACACAAATAAACATAAAACGAGCATACCGGACACAAACGAACATATGTTAATTTGAGATAACAATCACTAAATCACCCAAAAATCCGAAAGCACGCCACATAATATCAGAAAAAAAGCTTAACATAGTAATCATAAACATAACTTTATCAAAATAGTAATAGTAAAACAAATAAATTAATTAAAATTTCGAACATATATATAAATAAATAAGTAAATGGACGTAACCTGGCGTAATTGAACAAACCTAAACGAAGGTTCACAAACACAATTGGATGAACGCGATCTATGTTCTTGTTCGTTCGTTAAGCTTACGGAACAAAATTCTTTGTTAATGTTTACATAAATGACTTCCCACCGAACAACCGATAAAATAAAATGTGTTTCTTTCTTTTGGTCTTTCTACCGTGAATGATCCTCATGATGCCCGAGACACATGTCACACATTAAAAGAATACATTGATCACAAACAAATGGGATCACGGCCGGAAAATAGAAATCGAGACCCAATTAAAGCACAAGAATACCGATACATGTACTAAAACTGGGATAATCAATTAATCATAGCATTAACTGAAAAATTGGCTGGTTTGTTAGCTGTCAGGCATACATACATACAGAACTGAAGCTAAATCTGAGAGAAAATAAAACAACTAGAATGAAAATTCATCAGTACTGCTGTAATGTAATTGTGGACTATAATATAAATTAAAACTCATACTTTCCCTAAAAACCCCCCAATTAAATTAGGATTGAAGTAATAATATATAATATTAAAATTGTAATTGGAAAGAGAACTGAGGCAAGAGATGTATGTATAGAATAATTATACACCTCAACGGTCCAGATGAAGAAATCAAGCGGCTCCGGTGGCCGTTGTAATTTGCTCATCTCACAAAACCCTAGAAAAGGCAATTGAATCAGGAATAATTAGATTAGAAGAAGAAAACAAAAGGATGGATTAGAATTAGAATTAGAATTAGAACTAGAATTAGTTACTTGCCAAAGGGATTAGATCAGGATATTATTATTATTATTATTATTATTATTATTGATTCAGTGCATATGAAAGTGAGTGAGAGAGAGAGAAGGAAGAGTTGTTTGATTGGAGTGTGTGTTAATGTGTGTGTGTGTGAGGGAGAGTGCGTTGTACTACAACAAGACATTGAATGTACTAGAACAACATTCACCGATAAAATACCATATATTAGTGACACTCATTGGCTAAACACTTCAAGACATTGAATAGGAAAACTCTTATGCATTAAATAGCCAAATATAAGAATAAAATGGAAATACGTGTCATTGTTGTGTATATATTGAGTTTTATTAGAAACACGTATTTTGTTCATAATTCGTGAACAAAAGATGATACGCGAGTGTACGAAGTTATTTATATTTAAGAAACAAAATAAACTAAAAAAGAATTAAATAATCATAAAACGCATCTGAACTTTATCAAGAAGTACTTTTACAATTAAGGGTAAAGTATCAACTATAAAGAGAGATGGAAAACTTTAATGATATGGTTTAGGCGTTTAGCAATGTGGATAGTGAAATGACTTCCATTGTCAATCGATAACGACAGAGGTTACCTTAACGTCTGGATGCTACAAACATATGAGATGTTACAATGGCTATTTTGTCCTTATGGAATCTTTATGCAAATAAATACTGAATTACATGAAATCTATGTTTTCATATATTGCTATAGAAAAGTGATTTGTAGATATTTTTACTTGTCCCACTTATGACGTCGAAAGAAATGCCATCGTTTTCAACACAAAGTTAATATTACAACTATACATGACTGTCCAAACTTAAAACTAAAAATGTTTAAATTAGCTGCTATAAATACAAAATAAATAAAGAGGTATTGATTTTTAAAACTCCTAACGTTTACTCGATGGATGATAACACTCTCAACTTTTGATTCGTTACCCACCACTCTCGACTTTCACCATATTTGTTTTTGGCACTCCCGAACTTAACGAACCCTAACTCCATTAGTTTTCTTGATTACGTGGAACTTTTTTATTAATAAATAGGTTCTGTGTCCCACACCATCTCCTTTCTTCAACATAAAATCTCAATAACCTTCATTTTTGGTGATCACCTCGTTTTTCTAGCGAATTTGATTTTTTCGGCTACCTCGTTTGTCTGACAATAGAGATGGTGCAGAGGTGTAGAAAGACGATGGAGATCATGGAGATTGTGCACCGGTGGAGAGACGATGAAGATGGTGCTCGCTGGAAGCCTGCAACTCATTTTCCAGCAAGCAATCGGTTCTGGAAGGTGGTTGGGTGAGACACTGGTGGTGTCGGGGGGTTGTGGTAGTTGTAGTGGTGGGCGGTGAAATGATGGATATGGTGCTCACCGGAAACCTGCAACTCGTTTTTTTTTGCGAGCAAATGATTACCTCGAATTGCTGCTCCATCGTTAACGGTGGAACTCGTCGGAAAAATGCGGAGGCGGCGACAACCACATTTGAGTTTGGGATTTTGATCGGCAGTGATGGAGGCGGTGGAGGCTGCTGGTGGTGAACGTAGTGAGGCTGGCAGTGGCGGTGAAGGTGGCGATAGAGGCCGGAAGTGGTGGATGTCTGTGGTGGTGGTGTTATGGTGTAGACTATCAGTTTTGGTATTGGAATAATTTTGATATATTCAATCAAAGGTTTACAAAGGAATAAATAGCAAAGGAAAACTATACATGGATACTAAAATCACGTAAATCATGCGTAAATCATGGTGGAATGATAGCAGCCACAATCATAGCCTAAAATAAGATTCCAATACTCCCCCTCAACTTGGAGCGTGTAGGTTCCGAACACCCAAGTTGCTAAGAAAAGTATGAAGTTGTTGAGCCCCGAGTGGTTTGGTAAATAAATCTGCAACCTGCATGGAAGTAGCTATATGAAGAGGCTTAATATCTTTTGACTCAACTCGTTCACGAACAAAGTAACAATCCATTTCTACGTGCTTTGTTCGTTCATGAAAAACGGGGTTGTTAGCGATCTGAATAGCCGAATTGTTATCACAAAAGAGGGGTGTGGGACCATTGATGGCAACTTCCAGATCTGTTAGAAGCCATCGAACCCAAAGAGTTTTGCTAACAGTGTTCACCATGGCTCTATATTCGGCCTCAGCGGAAGAGCGCGAGACGACTGCTTGTTTCTTGGATTTCCAAGAGATTGCTCCACCACCCAAAAGAAGAACATAACCCGTCCGTGATCTTCGAGTGAACGGACAACCTAACCAATCTGAATCTGAGTATGCCGTGAGGTTTAGCCCACCATCTTTTGGTAGCATTATTCCTTGTCCAGGTGTGCTTTTTAAATATCTAAGGACACGAATGGCAGCATCCATGTGATTCTGTCGAGGGTCGGAAACAAACTGGCTCAAGATGTTTACCGAATAAGTAATGTCTGGGCGTGTCGCCTGAAGATAAAGAAGACGCCCTATTAATCTTCGGTACTGGTTTGCATCGACCTCAGGCTCTTTGCTATCTTTGTCTAACTTTAAATTTTGTCCCATTGGAAATAAGCTTGGCCGACACTCTTGCATGCCGCTATCTTCAAGAATGTCTAATGTGTATTTTCTTTGGCTAAGAACTAAACCTTCAGAAGTTCGAGCAACCTCGATGCCTAAAAAATACTTTAGTGTTCCGAGGTCTTTGATGCTAAAACTTTTGTCAAAGTAGTCTTTTGTAGCTTGAATTTTTGGACCATCATTTCCAACAATAGTGACATCATCGACGTATATGAGGGTTGCCACAAAGAAACCGGCCCTTTTGCATATGAACAAAGAGTGGTCGACATGTGATTCCTTGAACCTGAGTATGGATAATTCCATAGTGAATTTTTGGTACCAATTCCGAGAGGCTTGCTTAAGACCATATAGAGATTTTCTTTTCCTACATACCTTGTTACCTCCTTTCTCAAGTCCTTGTGGAATCTTCATGTAGACTTCTTCATCCAAGTCTCCATGCAAAAAGGCGTTATTAACGTCTAACTGATGTATGATCCAATTCTTCTTAACTGCAACGGCTAAAAGGGTTCGGACGGTAACCAATTTGGCAACCGGAGAAAAGGTATCATGGAAGTCAATTCCCTCCAACTGGGTGAAGCCTTTTGCAACAAGCCTTGCCTTATAGCGTTCGACTTCACCGTTAGGTTTGTATTTTATTTTACAGACCCACTTGGAGTCTATCGCTCGTTTGCCTTTTGGTAATTTGTGACACCCGGTAATTTCCCAATCCTATAAACTAAGTAATCAACCTAATAATTAGGTGATTGTGAATATTATGCGCGCTATATTAGAATCAGCGCGGGCATGTGTTATTTGCGCCCTGCGCGAGCGCGCTATATTAGAATCAGCGCGGGCATGTGTTATGTGCGCCCTGCGCGAGCGCGCTATGTTAGAGTCAGCGCGGGCACGTTATGTGCGCCCTGCGCGAGCGCGCGATGTAAGAACCAGCGTGGGCATATGTTATATGCGCCATGCGCGAATGTTTTGGCTTTATGTTTTCATGTAACTTAACTTTATGTTGTCTAATGGGTTGACCGTCCCGCATAATGCTAAGGCGGGTGCATCCCAAATCGTTTATGCGCGTGCGGAAGGGGAACTAACCTCCCTGCATGGCGGGAACATTGAGAGTTAGTTTGTCTGAAGCTCCAAGATGGAATTGACTTCAACATAACTGATCACTATGTTGAAATACCATGACCACCTGGAGAATCTACAAATGAAACTCATTGTCCCTGACTGCGAGAAGGTTACGCACCTACCCGCAGCAAAGAAATGTCCTTCACGCAGAAAGCTATGCGCACAAAGTTATACGCGCAGAACACTTAGCCTAATCTCCAGATTTAAGGAGGATTATTCCCGCCCAAAAGGAAACAGTAGCGTGTTTCAGAGATTTCCACTTTTTAACTTTGTGTGGGTACACTGACAAAAGTACCTGAAAAAGCACACTGTAACATGAAAAGTCAACTGTCGGCCACCCCACTCTCACCAACCACAGACCTGCATGTCATGTCCAAATCAAATCAGAATCTTTTATACACTCCCTAGGACCAATCACCTCCACTTTTAAATAAATAATAATAATTTCCATACTTTATCATCATTACACCTAGATATGAAAAGATTACAATCCCCTAAAGCAAGGGATTGTGTTCCCTAAATCTTGCCTATAAATATGTAACCCAAATTATCACCCAAACACACTTCAAACTTCTCTCTTAAGAACTGCAAACTTGCACTAATCATCTCCCAAGCATCCGTTGTTTTCATTTCCGATCCTGTTACTAGGTAAGCCGAGATTATAACCTTGAGATCTACTTTCCAACCCTTATATTCTCCTATTTCTTGATCTTAATATATATACTTCTTGTTATTTAATCGTATTCTAGACCTTTAATTCCGAGGCCAACACCAAGAAAACCCGAATCTCGATTAATCCCTTAACAAGAACCACAGGTGAGTCTCACAGCCCCTATTTTCACTGTTTTCACTATTTTTAAACTGTTTTCAGGGCGAGGGACACGTACTTAAATTATGTTTTATCATGATACTCTTACAAGCAATGCAAGCAATTATGTGTTTAAATAATGTTTCATTATGGTATATTTACGAGCAATGCAAACGGTTATCTATGGTTTTCGATGAGAGTGCGATACGAGTAAGTGATCACTTTACCATTGGAACTCTAAGGGTAGGGACTGCTGGTTTGATCCACCCACTCGTAGGGGTCGCACCTCTTACACAGACGAGTGCCTAGCATGTCACGGGGCAGTACTATGGGATTGAGCCCGCTCGTAGAGGTCGCTCCTCTTACGCAGACGAGCGCCTTGTTTTCCGGCACAACGTCCGCGCGTAACCCGCGGGACGGTATTATTCGCTCGTAGTGGCAGCGCCACTTACACAGACGAGCACGGTTTTTCAGAAGTGTCCGCGCGTAACCCGCGGGACGGTATTACTTATTTCGCTCGTAGTGGCAGCGCCACTTACACAGACGAGCACGGTTCCCAGAAATGTTCGCGCGTAGCCCGCGGAACGATTTTATCCGAATATGTTATCAGAACTATGTTTTACTAAGCACGTGTTTTAATGATGCTATCAGAATTATGTTTCAGAATGATTTTTATCAAGACTATGATGCAATACGAATTATCAAGTTACTAAAACTTGTGAACTCACTCAGTTTATACTGATTCAAATGTTTTACGTGTCTTTCAGGAGATAACTAGGTAGCGCATGGAGTCACACTTAGAGCACCTCACGCTGAACATCTAAAACTAGCTTTTTGGAAGATTTTAGTTCTATCCCTTCGATGCGCGCGGTTGTTCCCGCCGCGCAAGGGGATATGGCGTGGAAATCTTCAACAGTTTTTATACTTGGATGTTTTATGTAATTTTTAAACAATGTAATGTATTTGTATTAAACATTTCATGCGCAATGAAAATCTTACTTTGAATGTTTGCAATGGCCCGTGCTTAATTATCAATCCCCACTCGCGCGCGCCCGACTGTTTCCGCCGTTCAGGGCCGGGTGTGACAGATTGGTATCAGAGCATTGGTTATAGCGAACTAGGAAAAGAAGTTTTAACCTAGACTATAACCGTTGGGGAATCGCATGAAATATTTTTCAAAGAAAATATTTTCAAAAGAAACTATACACACACTTAGGAACACGGGTCACACAGTGTCTAGTGAATAAAGATAAGAACATTATGTGCTCAGAGTACATGCGCTAAGTTTGATATATTTTCATTCTCTTTTAAAGCGAGAATGCCTCCAACTAGAGCCAAGGGAATTACCATGACACCCGAGGAACTCGCGGAAATAATCGCGCAGGCGATCGCGACACATGAGGCCAGCAAGGCCGAATCTAGTCAGGGTCGTCAGGAGAACGAGACCCCAGAACCCGAATCAGGAGCCTTGGACAAAGGGTGCCCCTATAAGACATTTATGGCCTGTAGACCTTGGCCATTCAAGGGTACCGAAGGGGCCATTGGGCTCTACAACTGGATTGACAAGATGGAGACAGTTCTCTCCATTAGCGGATGTAGTGAGAACCAGAAGGTCCTTTACGCGACCTGCATGTTCCAAGAAGCAGCTTCGTCTTGGTGGAAGCTTCAAGTGAAGACTATGGGGCGAGAAGTTGCTCTTCACAAGACCTGGGAGGAGCTGAAGGAAATGTTGATGAGAAAGTTCTGCTCTCGCGCAGAAATTCAGAGTCTACAACAGGAATTCTGGAACCACACCATGGTAGGAACGGATATCGACGCCTACAACAACCGGTTCAACGAGCTTTGCCAGTTGGTGCCAGACATGGCAAACACGGAGGAAAAGAAGATCGAGAGGTATATCTTTGGGTTACCTCCTGTTGTTAGGGTTCCGCTCAACGCCGCAGCGCCTCCAACCTTTGATGAGGCGGTAGTGCGGGCCATCACCCTTACAAGGGATACGGTCCGTGCGGGTATGTTGACTACGCGCGGAAACGAGCAGCGAACCTCTGACTCCAAGAGGAAATGGAACTCTCACCACCGAGGGTCCGACTCCAAGCAGCCACCGTTCAAGAAGCAGGAGAGCGCAAGGGTTTACGCGATCCAAGCCGCGGAGCCGTCAAGGAAAGGATACAGCGGGCCTTACCCATGGTGCAACAAATGCAAGTTTCACCACGAGGGTGAATGCGCGAGCGTCATGTGCGCCAAGTGTAACAGGTCAGGGCACAAGACGGTGAATTGCCGTGCTAAGGAAGCTGGAGCCAGTGACAACTGCTACGCATGCGGAAAGCCAGGGCATTTCAGTCGGGATTGCCCGCAAAGGAGAAACCAAGCTCGCGGGAGAGCTTTTGTGATCGGCGCGGGCGAAGCTAAAGAAGAGCCGAATATGGTAACCGGTACGTTTTTGCTTAACGGCCATTTTGCATCTGTCTTATTTGATACTGGCGCTGACCTAAGTTTTATATCCGCTGAGTTTAAAGACTCCCTAGGCCTAGCAACCAGTAGGCTAGACACACCTTATACTATAGAACTAGCCAATGGTAGGCAGTTATGCGCGAACGAAAGAACTGAACAATGTGTAATAGTCATGGGAGGTCACGGGTTCAATATTAACTTGTTGCCAATAGACTTGGGAAGTTTTGACATTGTGGTAGGTATGGATTGGTTAGTCGAGAACCACGCGGAGGTTATTTGCCATGAGAAGCAGGTTCGGATCCCACTGTTGAACGGAGAAACCTTGGTGATTCAAGGGGAAAGAAGGGGAGTTGCGACGAAACTGATTTCATGCCTAAAGGCGCGCAAGTGCCTAAGGAAAGGGTGCTACGCCTTCCTGGCGCATGTAGTAGAGAAGAAAGGAGATGAGCGAAGAATTGAAGACTTACCAGTAGTGCGCGAATTTCCAGAAGTTTTTCCTGAAGATTTGCCCGGATTACCGCCGCCGCGACAAGTCGAATTTCGTATTGATTTAGTCCCAGGAGCTGCGCCAGTAGCTCGAGCGCCTTATCGACTAGCTCCATCTGAGATGCAAGAGCTATCCAATCAGTTACAGGAACTATTGGATAAGGGTTTCATACGCCCAAGCTTTTCACCTTGGGGAGCTCCAGTACTGTTTGTTAAGAAGAAGGATGGTTCGTTCAGAATGTGTATTGACTATAGGGAGCTGAACAAGCTGACAGTCAAGAATCGGTACCCCTTACCGAGGATTGACGACTTATTTGACCAGTTGCAGGGATCCAGTTATTATTCGAAGATAGATCTATGGTCAGGATACCACCAACTTAGGGTCCATGAGGAAGATGTGCCGAAAACAGCCTTCCGAACTAGATACGGCCATTATGAGTTCTTAGTGATGCCTTTATGGCTAACTAATGCGCCGGCTGTATTCATGGATCTGATGAACCGCGTGTGCAAACCATACTTGGATAAATTTGTAATTGTATTTATAGACGATATTTTGATTTACTCTCGGACCAAGGCCGAGCATGAGCAACACCTGAGATTGATTTTGGAATTGTTAAGGAAAGAAAAGTTGTATGCGAAGTTTTCCAAGTGTGAGTTTTGGCTTAGAGAAGTTCACTTTCTCGGTCACGTGGTGAACGAGAAAGGAATACACATCGATCCTTCCAAGGTCAAGGCCATCGAAAACTGGGAAGCGCCAAAAACCCCAACTGAGGTGAGGCAATTCCTAGGACTAGCTGGCTACTATCGACGCTTCATTGAGAACTTCTCCAAGATAGCTCTACCTCTGACCGCGCTAACTCAGAAAGACAAGAAGTTTGTTTGGGGCGAAAATCAGGAAGCGGCGTTTCAAATGTTGAAACAGAAGTTGTGTAGTGCGCCAATTTTGTCTCTGCCCGAGGGGACGAATGACATCATCGTTTACTGCGACGCTTCACATCAGGGACTCGGATGTGTCCTTATGCAGCGAGACAAAGTCATAGCGTATGCCTCGCGCCAACTCAAGACCAATGAAAAGAACTACACAACGCATGATCTGGAACTTGGAGCGGTTGTCTTCGCGCTAAAGATTTGGCGCCATTACCTCTATGGTACAAAGTGTATAATCTTTACGGATCACAAGAGCCTTCAACATATATTTGATCAAAAGGATTTAAACATGAGGCAACGAAGATGGGTGGAGTTGTTGAATGATTATGATTGTGAAATTAAGTACCACCCTGGAAAGGCGAATGTGGTAGCAGACGCGCTAAGTAGGAAGGAGCGAATAAAAACGCTACGAGTCAAGGCTCTAAGGTTGACCATTCGCGCAGATCTCTCTACCCGCATCCGAGACGCTCAGCAAGAAGCCTTGAAACCAGAGTTTGTTAAAAACGAATCCCTTGGGGGTATGATTAAGAGTTTGGAACTTAAAGAGAACGGCAATCTATTTTTCGCTAACCGCATATGGGTCCCTCTCAAGGGAGGATTGCGCGAGCAAGTATTAAACGAAGCTCACAAGACGCGGTATTCCGTACATCCTGGCGCAGACAAGATGTACCAAGATGTTAAAGCGCTGTATTGGTGGCCCAATCTTAAAGGCGCCATCGCGACGTATGTCAGTAAGTGCCTGACGTGTTCGAAGGTGAAGGCTGAATACCAGAAGCCGTCGGGGTTACTTCAGCAGCCAGAAATTCCCATGTGGAAGTGGGAACAAATCTCTATGGACTTCATCACCAAACTGCCAAGGACACCTGGGGGTTACGACACGATCTGGGTTATTGTAGATCGGCTAACTAAGTCAGCGCACTTCCTGCCGATCAAGGAAACCGATAAGATGGAAAAGTTAGCCCGATTGTATATTCGAGAAGTAGTTTCAAAACATGGAGTCCCAGTGTCCATCATTTCTGATAGAGATAGTCGGTTCACCTCAAGGTTTTGGAGATCGTGAGAAGGGGCTTTAGGTACTCGTCTTGACATGAGTACGGCTTATCATCCCCAAACGGATGGGCAAAGCGAGCGAACAATCCAGACATTGGAAGATATGCTGCGCGCGTGCGCAATCGATTTCGGAGGTAGCTGGGATACTCATCTCCCATTGGTTGAATTTTCTTACAACAACAGTTATCACACAAGCCTCAAGGCTGCGCCGTTTGAAGCTTTGTATGGGCGCAAGTGTAGATCCCCACTGTGCTGGGCTGAAGTGGGTGACAAGCAAATGACTGGTCCAGAATTGATCCAAGAAACAACAGACAAGATTTTTCAGATACGGGATCGCCTTAAGACAGCGCGCGACAGACAGAAGAGCTACGCAGGTGTGCGAAGGAAACCGTTGGAGTTTCAAGTAGGGGATAGAGTACTTTTGAAAGTCTCTCCATGGAAAGGAGTCCCCCGTTTCGGCAAGCGAGGAAAGTTGAATCCGCGCTACATTGGACCATTTGAGATCCTGGAAAGGATCGGTCCGGTTGCTTATAAACTCCGTCTACCCGCCGAA
The DNA here is from genome assembly GCF_021521415.1 of Bidens hawaiensis. NCBI lineage: Eukaryota > Viridiplantae > Streptophyta > Magnoliopsida > Asterales > Asteraceae > Bidens > Bidens hawaiensis. Next base: position 253,709 of record NW_027494233.1, on the reverse strand, counting down.
CTCAGTGGAGTTCATGATACGTTCCATGTATCCAACCTCAAAAAGTGCTTATCTGACGAAACGTTGATTTTGCCGTTGGACGAGATTCACATCGACAAACAACTGCACTTCGTAGAAGAACCTATAGCAGTAACCGATTGGAAAGAACAAAAGTTACGCAAAAGCAGAATCAAGTTAGTAAAGGTTCAATGGAACTCAAGGCGTGGGCCTGAATTCACTTGGGAAAGAGAAGATCAAATACGCAAGAAATACCCACACCTCTTTCAGAACATGGCTTCTGCCAGCAACGTCTCCTAAATTTCGGGACGAAATTCTCTTAACAAAGGAAAATGTGACACCCGGTAATTTCCCAATCCTATAAACTAAGTAATCAACCTAATAATTAGGTGATTGTGAATATTATGCGCGCTATATTAGAATCAGCGTGGGCATGTGTTATGTGCGCCCTGCGCGAGCGCGCTATATTAGAATCAGCGCGGGCATGTGTTATGTGCGCCCTGCGCGAGCGCGCTATGTTAGAGTCAGCGCGGGCACGTTATGTGCGCCCTGCGCGAGCGCGCGATGTAAGAACCAGCGTGGGCATATGTTATATGCGCCATGCGCGAATGTTTTGGCTTTATGTTTTCATGTAACTTAACTTTATGTTGTCTAATGGGTTGACCGTCCCGCATGATGCTAAGGCGGGTGCATCCCAAATCGTTTATGCGCGTGCGGAAGGGGAACTAACCTCCCTGCATGGCGGGAACATTGAGAGTTAGTTTGTCTGAAGCTCCAAGATGGAATTAACTTCAACATAACTGATCACTATGTTGAAATACCAAGACCACCTGGAGAATCTACAAATGAAACTCATTGTCCCTGACTGCGAGAAGGTTACGCACCTACCCGCAGCAAAGAAATGTCCTTCACGCAGAAAGCTATGCGCACAAAGTTATACGCGCAGAACACTTAGCCTAATCTCCAGATTTAAGGAGGATTATTCCCGCCCAAAAGGAAACAGTAGCGTGTTTCAGAGATTTCCACTTTTTACTGTACACTGACAAAAGTACCTGAAAAAGCACACTGTAACATGAAAAGTCAACTGTCGGCCACCCCACTCTCACCAACCACAGACCTGCATGTCCTGTCCAAATCAAATCAGAATCTTTTATCCACTCCCTAGGACCAATCACCTCCACTTTTAAATAAATAATAATAATTTCCATACTTTATCATCATTACACCTAGATATGAAAAGATTACAATCCCCTAAAGCAAGGGATTGTGTTCCCTAAATCTTGCCTATAAATATGTAACCCAAATTATCACCCAAACACACTTCAAACTTCTCTCTTAAGAACTGCAAACTTGCACTAATCATCTCCCAAGCATCCGTTGTTTTCATTTCCGATCCTGTTACTAGGTAAGCCGAGATTATAACTTTGAGATCTACTTTCCAACCCTTATATTCTCCTATTTCTTGATCTTAATATATATACTTCTTGTTATTTAATCGTATTCTAGACCTTCAATTCCGAGGCCAACACCAAGAAAACCCGAATCTCGATTAATCCCTTAACAAGAACCACAGGTGAGTCTCACAGCCCCTATTTTCACTGTTTTCACTATTTTTAAACTGTTTTCAGGGCGAGGGACACGTACTTAAATTATGTTTTATCATGATACTCTTACAAGCAATGCAAGCAATTATGTGTTTAAATAATGTTTCATTATGGTATATTTACGAGCAATGCAAACGGTTATCTATGGTTTTCGATGAGAGTGCGATACGAGTAAGTGATCACTTTACCATTGGAACTCTACGGGTAGGGACTGCTGGTTTGATCCACCCACTCGTAGGGGTCGCACCTCTTACACAGACTAGTGCCTAGCATGTCACGGGGCAGTACTATGGGATTGAGCCCGCTCGTAGAGGTCGCTCCTCTTACGCAGACGAGCGCCTTGTTTTCCGGCACAACGTCCGCGCGTAACCCGCGGGACGGTATTATTCGCTCGTAGTGGCAGCGCCACTTACACAGACGAGCACGGTTTTTCAGAAGTGTCCGCGCGTAACCCGCGGGACGGTATTACTTATTTCGCTCGTAGTGGCAGCGCCACTTACACAGACGAGCACGGTTCCCAGAAATGTTCGCGCGTAGCCCGCGGAACGATTTTATCAGAATATGTTATCAGAACTATGTTTTACTAAGCACGTGTTTTAATGATGCTATCAGAATTATGTTTCAGAATGATTTTTATCAAGACTATGATGCAATACGAATTATCAAGTTACTAAAACTTGTGAACTCACTCAGTTTATACTGATTCAAATGTTTTACGTGTCTTTCAGGAGATAACTAGGTAGCGCATGGAGTCACACTTAGAGCACCTCACGCTGAACATCTAAAACTAGCTTTTTGGAAGATTTTAGTTCTATCCCTTCGATGCGCGCGGTTGTTCCCGCCGCGCAAGGGGATATGGCGTGGAAATCTTCAACAGTTTTTATACTTGGATGTTTTATGTAATTTTTAAACAATGTAATGTATTTGTATTAAACATTTCATGCGCAATGAAAATCTTACTTTGAATGTTTGCAATGGCCCGTGCTTAATTATCAATCCCCACTCGCGCGCGCCCGGCTGTTTCCGCCGTTCAGGGCCGGGTGTGACATAATTCCTCAAGAGTCCATGTTCCGTTAGCTTCAAGAGCCTTTATTTCTCGCTTCATTGCATCTCTCTATTTGTCATCCTGTACGGCTTGTTTAAAATATTTTGGCTCATCATTTGAGCTGATGGCTGCTTAAAAAGCTTTATGAGTATTAGAGAATTTTTTATAAGAAATAAAATTGGCTAAGGGATATACCGTCGAGGACTCTTGACTTGCAGTGGGTAGTGCATGGTCTATGGATGGTGGTAGCTTGACAACGTAGTCGTCGAGATGCTGCGGTCTTGAACAAATTCGTTTTTCTCGGATTAGTTCTTCGCTGATAGGTTGCGAGGATTGGGCATGCGGCCCACTGGATGAGCTTTGTTCTCTATTTTGAACAACACCAGGTGCTAGCGAATCTTGTGGCCCAATTTCATTTGTGTTTTGTTGTCCAGAGTTAAGCCCATTTGATGAGGTCTCCTCATTTTGGGCTTGTGGCCCAGTTTCACTTTCTGTTTCAACGATGGGCTCATGCAAAGAATTCTCACATTGGACATGTGGAGAAAAATTTTGATTGTAACATCATGATAATTTTGAGTTCAAAATGTCAACTTTCCAAAGTCTAGGGGACCCAATTTTGTCAAAATCCAAACCCTAGGGTTAAAAATGAAAATTCTGTTTTCCTGACCCATCGCGATACGCGATGGATCAGAAGGGAAACCCATCGCGTATCGCGATGGGTTGTCTGACAACTTGATACGTGGCTTTCCACGTGGCCACACGTGGCACACCATTCGCCACGTGTCCCGCCACGTGGCCACACGTGGCACGTCGCCAGCCACGTGTCAACACGTGGCACACCGTCTGCCATGTGGCGAGACGTGGCAGACCTATATGGTGACTGGCTTGGGCTACGTCGCGATACGCGACGGGTGACCAGGAGGCCATCGCGTATCGCGAAGGGCTTCCAAGTTTTGCCTATAAATAGCAAGGTCGGGACCATCCATTCTCACACCAAAATTCAGTACATCATTCTCTCTCTCTAACCTCTCTCTAGAAACCTACAATCATATACTCGATCCACCTCGTAAAACGAGCCCCGATTTCTCGATTGTCGTGTTCGTGTCCTCAAAGTTCGTACCATTCTCCATCGACGTATCAACCAAGAAGGTGTTTGTTATACCTCGACAACAAGATGATGAGTTTCGTAAGGCGTGTCGACAAGTGGTGAAAGATTGGTGTTTATCGATTGGCGTGTCAAGTAAAGTGTAACAAGAGGAAGAGTTGATCAAGAAGGTGAAGCGGCGTTGGAGTGCTGCTCGAGTAGTTAAGATTTCTATAAGCCAACAAAGGTAGGCGTAACGCCAATGAAAATAATAATAAAATATTATAAAAGGCTTAAACCTTAAGTCGAGGTTATACTCGATACCTTGATAAAAGAAAAGAAAACATAACAAAGAAAAAGAACAAAAAGATAAGATAATGAATATTGATAAGTATATATATGTGTGTAACTATATATCATCTTTGTTATGAAAATATTATTTAAGTAATAATAACTATTCTTAAATAATAAAGAAAAGAAAAGAATACGTTTCTTAGAGAAGAAGAAACGTAGGGTTTTATAGATAAACTAAAGGTTTAAAAATTACTTTTTAACTAAAGGTTCTAAAGTAAAAGAGAATTTCAACTAAAGGTTCATCGAGGTAAAGTTTATAAAATAAGACTAAAGGTCTTAAGCCGGATTGTATATCCGACTAACAAATGTTTATACTCGTACTATACGTGCGAGATAACAAGGGAAAGACCCCCGGATGGTGATTGAAGCCGATCCAAATTGAAAAGGTGAATACGCCCCAACATTTACAAACTTGTTTTCAAACGAGTCAACGCGTTATATGAAAAACTTTACATGAGACTAAGTGTCTCTAAAACATTTATAAACAAGGGTATGGGTATAAATACTGGCCTCAGGCTATCGTGTACGTTTGTCTGGATCCTTTCATATGTGGTGGGCACACCACACCTGGTCACAATTACGCTCGCCTGCGGGGAGTATGACCTTGTGTATGCGTATAGGCACTCAACTAGTCGAACACTGCGGTGTTTGCTGGGGGAACAGAGTATAGAGACTTGAGTTTATGAATTGTGTTGTTTTAACTTGATTATTCCTAAGCCACGTTGGGCCGAGGCCTGCTTAGTCTCGAGGGGTAATTAAGTAAAAAAAAATATTTTTAGCGTCAGCATATTCACCAGCATTCGTTGCTGACGTATTTTCTTACATTTTGCAGGTGATCAAGGTTAGCACTTGGAGTGACGAAGTGCAAGATATCCGATGGCTCGGATTTGTTTTGTATAAACTTAAAATATTAAAAATGGTGGTTTGTAAATAAAAACAAGTAATACCTTTGTTATAACTTAAAATGTGTATTTTATAATCCCGTATTTTGTAATGTAAGTATTACACTTTAAATCCACAAGTTTATAAAGTCTTCCGCTATTAAACGTAACTCTGAAAAAATTACAAATTGTGGTACCAACATATGTGTCATACGCCTAGGCCGTGGTTTGGGGTGTGACAATGATTTTGTTCACAGTCATTTGTGGTGACTGGCTTTTCAGTTGAGTTTTCCAATGGGTCATCGTATTTTGCATAGTCCAACTAGGAAATTCAAAAATGGTGGGGTCTTCGTCGTCATTGGATGTGTCTATTTGGTCATAGGGAAAGACACTTTCGACAAACTTTACGTCCCTTGAGACGATCATTCTGTTGCATTTTGTGTCATAGATTTTCTACCCCTTTGTTCGCAGTGGGTATCCCAAGAATATTCCAGGGCTCCCCTTTTCTTCAAACTTTTCTCCTTTAGTTTCATTGTTTCGATAATACGCCAAACAACAAAAAATTTGCATTTCTTCATAGTTGGGCTTTTGCTTGAATAATATTTCATATGGGGTTTGTTTGCCAATAGCTTTAGAGGGTATACGGTTGATTATATGTGTGGCGGTTAGAACACATTCTCCCCAAAACTTGGTGGGAAGTTTAGATTCTAACCTTAGTGCCCTCGCCGTTTCGAGTAAATGTCTATGTTTTCGTTCCACCACGCCATTTTGTTGTGGTGTGTGTGGACGCGAGGTTTGTATGATAATCCCTTGTTCAGCATAAAATTTAACCATGTGATTTGAAGTAAACTCCCCCCCCCATTGTCACATCTAAATCGTTTAACATTTTTTATCAAACTGAGTTTTAACCATTCTACAAAAATTAATCAAATGGTCACTTGCCTCATACTTGTGTTTGAGAAGATACACCCAAACGCTTCGGCTGAAATCATCCACAATAGTTAAGAAATAGCTTGCCCGAGACAAGGAGGGGATTCGGTACATTCCCCAAATGTCGCAATGTATAAGCTCAAAAACAATCTTGCGTTTTTATAAAACTACGTGGAAAGGGAGACCGTATATGTTTTGCCGTGGCACATGAATCACAAACATCAGTTTTTTTCTTTGAAGAAAAATTCTTAAGAAAATCAAAACGTAAAAGTTTATCGTCAGACGCATGACCCAGTCTCTTGTGCCACGTGTCAACAGTAGCCATCATCGCCTTCCTTTCTCCTCCCATCATTCCAATCTGATATAAACCTTCCTTGCACTTACCCACTCCAATCAAGTTCCTCGAACTCAATCCCTGCATCACACAGAACGAAGGAAAAAAAGTTACTGCACATTGAAGATCTTTGGATAACCTGCTAACAGACAATGACGGGTGGTCCATGGGACAACCCTTAAGTGAGTTAATACCGTAATAATTATGTATTGAATTGGTTTATCTTGTGGAATTAGATGACTACGGTGTGTTCGGTAAATTGTAGGTACAAAGGAGGTTCCTAGGGCTATTATGGTGTATAACGAAGAATCCAAAGGAACCGACGAGTTAAGAAGATCAAACAAGTGAAGAAAATGAGGATTTGTTGCTGAAGTCCACCGTGGCTCACGGTCTAGACTGTGAGCCACAGTCCAAATGAACAAAAGACCACAGAGGATACCGTACCGTGGCCTCTGTGGTCACCGTGAAGCCCACCGTGACCCACGGTGGAAACCGTGGACCACGGTCCGAAGTCGTAACTGCCGATTTGTCTACATATTTTATGAGTTTTGGGTTATCTTTTCATTATCTTTTCATCCAAAACACCTTAGAGACGAACTTTGGAGAGCAAGTATTTGATTTTGGTGATTGTAATCATTGAATTGGATTGGAGATTCATCTACATATTTTGATTTATGCTATGATGAACCGAATGATGAGTGGCTAGTACTCTTTGTGTTCTCTCCTGAATTGTAAGGTTTTCTAATTGGATATTTGTTAATCGTTTATGTTATTGGTGAGATAGTATTGTGATCATATGATTATTGTGCTATGGTGATTGTGTGTTTGTTTTGTAATTGTTAGTATGGTATAATTCGTGTTCTTGTGTAACATCCCGAATTTTGTAACAATAAATAAAAGAGGTCTATGATTTAAAAGCGAGTGTTAATATTTAATTAATATTAAATATAGAAAGAATCATGGACTTGGGTAATTAAATGGATTAAGATGGTGGGATGGGCCTTTGGTCTATGGGCTTTAAGGGATATAAATACCCATTAAACCATCCTAAAACCCTAACTATCATTTCCATCTTTCATAAATCTCTACACACTCAAAACACACACACATCCTACACCACTATATACGGCCGAGAGAGAGAGGCGAGATCCGAGCCAAACGAATGTCGATTCTTGATAGATCCTCATAGTGCAAGATAGATACAAGACCTAAGTTCGTAACCAAGCTAAACCGTAACCGTAAAACGCGTAAAGGTATGTTCTTGACCTTAAAGTTCACGTTTTTATGAACGGTTAGCCTTGAAACCCGAACCTAGGATAGATCGGGTATAAACGAGTATTAAAGTAGCGAACTTGATGTTAGAAACGAACTTAAAGAACTCGTGGCTGTGTATGACTCGTTTAAAATAAGCCCTAGACCTATTATTGAACGTTTTAATCTTAAAGGCTCAAACTTGATGCTTTTCCGAGACGTGTTTTACCCGAAAAAGACCATGGGAACGAGCACGGGTTTGCTTAATACTATATTCAAGAATTTCGATGAAACAAAGATGATTATGGGGGATTAAGGTAGACCAGCGGCTGCTGCAGGGTAACTTCGCCTGCAGCTAAGCTCGCTGCATAACTTCGCTGCAGCTAAGTTCGCCAAATAAGTTCGCTCGTGGCTGAACTTCTCTACATGCAAGTTCGCGGGTGGATAACTTCGCTTGAATAAGTACGCTTACAATTAAGTTCGCCTCACATAAGTTCACTTATATATAACTTCGCTTGTATATAAGTTCGTTGATGTTAAGTTCGCTCGAAATAAGTTCGCCACTGACATGTTCGCTTAACAAATCAGATAGCGAATCAGACTTAATTCGTTATGAGGAATGAGTTAACGAATTAGAAAATAAATTAAAATCCTAGTGGAAAATGTGTTAAGACAGTTAAGGTAAATAAAATTTTTCCAAGCTGACCTGGCAACTTAACCCCAGCCAGGGGCTCTGCCTCTTGGACCCCGCTAGGGGCTGCCGCCCCTAGAACCCTGCTTCCAGGGGCGCTGCCCCCGGACCCCCATTCGTTGTGGGTAATAATTGAACTAGAAAGACGATATGGGTAGTGATAGTTAATTGATACGTGTAATTGTTATACAGTTAGTCGTGCACTACTCAAGGAAGAAGTAACCATTAACTGAAGAAGTAACCGGGTTCAGGTGAGTTTCTAGCCCCACTTCTTGTTATGTTTTTCGGGGCTGTGTGCATACTCGATGTGTTTAGTTAATACACTTACCTTAAGTGGTAAGTGTATGCCGTATATAATATATGTGATAAATATGAATGATTGACTGTCGGTATGCGAACGATCTTCGGATATTGCGCATACTGTCAGGTTGTAAATGAAGATACGAATGTTATATATGGACGATGTATGATCGTTATAAATGAATGCTTGTCAGGGCGTGAATGATCTTCGGATATTGCACGTACCGACAAGGAGCATGATTGTTAATTGAATGATGTGATGAACGCCTAGAGTGTTCTTATGCTATGATGTGTTTATTGTATATGCGAAGTAAGTGTATGCAGGTATAGAACTGGTACGTGAGTTCTACATCTGACGTAGTAAGTTAGGATGGTAAATCCCTCTAACTTTTGTTGGACATCGACTTGGCAGGTGATGGCGTAGTTAAGGACTGTGGGCCTTATACGTGATATAAATGATAGATGTAAACATAGATAGGGACAGTGGGCCTTATACGTGTTGTAGGAATGGACGTCAACATAGATAAGGACTGCGGACCTTATACGTATTGTAGATAGGCGTCAGCACAGGAAAGGACTGTGGACCTTATACGTGCTATATTTGTGTTGTGGTAGCATAAGGGAGGACTGTGGACCTCGTACGTGCTATGGTTTAGGTTGCAACATAGGGAAGGACTGAGGACCTTGTACATGTTGTTATAATAGGATGGTACAGGGAAGGACTACGGACCTTGCACGTACCAAAACTTGTGAACATAGGTAAGGACTACGGACCTTTTACGTTTTCACGACCTTGAGTACAGATATAGACGGCGGACTATGAACGTACTCTTGGTAGAATGAGATTAGTGATTGTAGATATGTATGTATGTATGGTAGTAGGGTAATTGACTAAGTATGGATATGTATCTTCGGGTATGTATGTATGTATGAAATACATATGTATTGTGTGTCGCCTGATTAACTAGAACTCACTCAGCGTAGCTGACCTTTAGTATGCACGCAGGTATACATGTTTATCGAGATGGCATGAGGATGACGCGTGGCATGGATTGAAAGGCTGGCATCTGAAGATAGAAGAAATGATGTTTTAAAATAAAGATTAAATGTTTTGTAACAGATGACTGATGTTTTATATTCTGCGAAAGTTTTAATAAACTCTGATTTGTAGAACTGTGTTTATGAGTAAATCCGACGCTAAAGTAGGGCTACCGGGAACGGGGCCTTACATCTTGACTATCCGTTCTTGGTGCCATAGGCAATCGAGATTTAGTAGAAGAGAATTAGGGTTAGCAATACTAAACTGATTATTGAGTGACAACCTTGCGTTTTTGTAATCCAAGTACTTAGTCCTCGCTTATCACATCAAAACACATTTTCACGAATTATAATTGTGTAGTTCACCTCACAAGTAAACATTAACTTTATCAACATTGGAAACCTGAAATCGGGAGAGAGCATTCTTTCTTATATTAATTAAAACTCGTTTATTATTTTAGTTATTTTTGTTAATCAAAACCAAACAACCAAACCTTTGAATTTATTTTTCTTGCACTTAGTTTAATATAGTTTAATTACTGTGCTACTTAATAACACATTTTCCCCAAACTCCCTGTGTTCAATAACCGCTTACTGCTATCTAACTAGTTGTATTCGGTTTATTTTTGAGTGAGTCTTCGACATCACGTCAAATTTTGGCGCCGTTGCCGGGGAAGTTGAGGATATTACGGGTAATGAAAGTGATGATGAAATTGTAACAAATAAACCCACTAAACATGTCACTTTTAAAAAACCGTTACAAAATCCGGGTCAAACTTCAAATTTAAACGATAAAAATAAGGAAGTGGAACCAAATGCGGTCCCATTTCCCTTGGCTTTACTTGACCCGGGTAAGAAAAACATCATTTCAAGAAGGGGTCCTCAAAAAGAAGAGTTGTGGGAAGTTTTTAAACAAGTAATCTTGATTTACCCACCACGCTTCATGGGCCCTTCAAAGGGTTAATCTTGATTTACCCGCCGCAGAGGGTAATCGTTTCCATCAATTACACGAATTAGAGGAGCTCCGGGATCACGCATATGCACAATCATTTCGGTATAAGGAGCATACGAAGGAACTGTATGACAGGAAATTGAAGGGTAATAAGCAGTTCAAGTGTGGGGATAAGGTTTTATTGTATAACTCACGGTTGAGGTTATTCCCGGGAAAGTTGAAATCCCGATGGTCGGGACCATTCACGGTCACTGAGGTTTTCCCGTATGGCACGATTGAGATACAAGATCGAAGCGGGAGGTTTAAGGTGAATGGCCATAGATTGAAGCACTACATAGGAGAGCCGATAACTGATCAGACAGTCGAGGTGTTCTACCTTGTCTCATTCACCGAGGAATAGGCGTGATGGATGCATCACTCGGGAGACAGCCCGAGTTGTAGAGTTTGTATTATGATTCTCTTTATTATCTGTTTTTATTTGTTTTATTTTTATTTATATTTATAAAAACATAAAAATAAAAAATAAAAAAAAAATTAAAAAATAAAACCTCAAAGATATGTTTATTTTTTATGTTTTTGTTTTCTGTTTTGTACGCCGCTACATGCGAGCGAGTTTGAGTTGTTACATGTATTATTATGCGCCTGGTAGCTCTGATGGCGTTTTGGAACTGGTTCACCCGAGGTTGTTGCCGCAAATGAAATGCTATACGGTCGTTCGTTCGAGTCATACACGGCTGATGAAGAATCTGCATCTAAACCAGGGGAGTAACCAGTTCTCTATTTTAATTTCTGCTCTTTCAAGTTTTAATTTTATGCTTTACGTTTTATTTTTATTTTATTTCTTTTCCTTGTTCTCATCGAGGACGATTTCATTCTAAGTGTGGGGATGGGAATTTATTTTACTTTGTTGTAGAAAAAAATTATTTAAAAAATAAAAGTTTTCACTTGTTTTTCGTTTTCGTACGTTGTTTAAAAAAAATGTCCCTTGTTTTTAGTTTCTTTTGCATTAAAGTGGGAGATGAAGATATTTATCGGAAATCGGTTTTTCAAACTACTAATAATATGAAATAAATAAAAGAAAACGCACTTAACTTGGGATGTGTCGGTAGGCTCAGCCTTGAAAATGAAAGGGAAAATTTGATAAAACGGTTAAACGGAAATCTTTTGTGGGTAAAGCGTTTTGTCCGTTGAAAATAAGCAATGAAAGGTCGGGCTATACTCAAGCCTCAAATTTTGGTATGAAAAAGTGGAAATATCATGAGTTTTAAAAATTTGAATACGTTATCATATGATGCTTGGGTAGGTTTAACGTTAGAGTATGCCGTGTAGCCTGTGATATAAATCTTAAACTGCTAGTTTAGTGTTTTACACCTCATTGGCGTATGGTTTTATAACCTTAAATCCTGTATTGATGGGATGCTTCGGGTCCGGAGACCATGGGTCTGTATGCAATCTATTTATCTGGGTATTCACAATTCCTAAGTGGGGATGTGGATATTTAAAATAAAGCCAAAGAGCAAACCCTTATAAGTCTATAAACATGATCACAAAAGTACAAAAGTACAAATACACTACAGACTTGATCATCCACGCTGTTAGCCATGTGGGGTCCCCTTTCTCGCGTCTCATTACCATTAAGAAACGGACCACAAGGGACATGCTACATGTAAGCCCTATAGATGAAATTTTGCATACTCACCTATGGTGATGGATTTGGGGTATTGCTTGATAACAGGGGTATGTCATGTTGTGGGGAACACTAGTTATAAATTAATTGAACCTTAATCGTATCTAATGGCTGCTTGGTAGACTTTGATGCTTAAGCTTAGGTGGATAAACAATACCCTTGATCGTCTTAACTATTCATAAATATTGAGCAACAAAGTTTTAATTCTGCTAATTTTGAGGTTTAAGTCAAGTTGGGGTGGTCTGGTCCGGTAAAAGCTGAAAATAAGCGGGTCTTAATTGTGTAAACCACTAAGTAATATTATTGTCGGATCTTATTTGTCCCGGTAAAGATTAAGGCATGGGTTTAGGTGGACAATAATATCGATGATCGCGGTTTTTGCGTTTTTCTGAGCTTTAAAATCTAACCTATATGTTTGATTTGACTTTGATTTTCCGATTCTGATCCAACTGCAGTCAAATCTTTTTCAGGGACGAAAAAGTCTTAAGTGTGGGGATGTTTGATGTGTTGTAAAACACACTTACTTTCCTTATGATTTTATCATGGTTTTTTTTCTTAATTGTTTATTTTATGAAAGTATTGGGGGTTAAGTGCAATAATTTACAAAGTTTAAATGTTAATTGTAGGTTTATGAAAGATGGTGAAAAAAGAGTTAAGTTGGAAGATTCTAGAGGCCTTTTTGGTCAAGTTTCAAAACTACAACTCAAGGCCCGACCCAAGCCCACAAGTTAGAAGCCTTACATGATATTATATTAAGTTAATTAACTTAATTTTCTGCAATAGAACAGCCTAAATCCCAAAATTCAGCAGCCCCAACCCCCTAGGCAGATTGCGATCGGCAGCAGCAAGGAGAAGGAAGAAAAAGCTTGTGGCGGCTAGGGTTTGGTGGCTGTGACGGCTGGAAGAGAAGAAGAACACCAAGGAGGGTTTTATACAGCAGCTAAATGTCTTATAAATCCATAATCTCAGCCATATAACCCTAAGTAATCATCTTTAAACTTTGTTTCTTGTTCAAGAACCCTAACTTGTTTAGTTTGATCTTTTTGTTGGATTGTTTTGAAAGTTACTTAGAGATTGATTTGTGTTTGATTGTTCTTGATCATTGAATGAGTTTTCTTATGTTTATGATGAGTTATATGATGTTTAATTCGAATGTATGCTGCTGTCCAAACTTAGTGAGTAGCTAATCTTGTTTGTTCTACCTAGGTTTGATGAATATTGTTAGGTTTTGACTAGTAATATGAATTGTTAATGATCATGGCTTAAATTGTTAATGTAAAGTTTGATTTAACAGTAAATTAGATTGTGTTTAGTGGCTGTGTTTTGTTTGATTATACCTAATAACCTCGTGCTTTAATTAATTGAATCGGTTTTGATTAATTGTTGCATGTTTAAGGCTCTTTACTTTGTGATTAGGGTTTATTTGCGGGAAGTACAACCGTAGGGATAAGTGGGTAAATTAATTAGATAAAATCAGTTGTGAAACACCTTCTTAGAGACCAAGAGGTGATAAGAAGTAAACTCGTCTCATTACTTTTACTTGTTAGAATTAAGATCACGCGAGAGCGGGTTTTGTTCTTGTCGGGTTTGGGTGTTTGAGCGATTAGTTGGTCTAGTTTAAGTTAAGTTGAATTGTTCCTCTATCCTTGGTTGCGTAGTATTCGTTTCCATTAGGCTAGTGTGTCGGTGAGACCGAGAGGTGAGTCGGCATTAGAACACGTTAATAATTTGTTTTCCCGGTTTGTTCTTAAAATCAACTAAGATAAGTTAGAGTTTGTTAGTGAGACCGAGTGGTGATCTGACCTTCATGAGCGAACCTTAGTTGTGTCATCCTTTAGAACCGGTGTCGTGAGAGTTTTCAATCCATTGTCTTGTCATCTCCTTCAATATGATTCTTACCTAGGTAGACGTTTTTATCACTGCAGTCAAAGTTTCCGAGGTTTTGTCAAAAGTTTTCATTTAGTTAAGTTAAGTAGTTAAATTAAATCTAAAAAAAAATCAATTAAATATTTTGGTGAGTCTTGGTTAGAGTTTAGTGATTATAAACGTTTTCTCGTGTCTTCGAGTTCGATATCCGGACTTTCCTCATCTGTGCTATACGCGACCGGTGCACTTGCCGTTTGTGTGAACTAGGATAGATTGTTTGGTTTTTAAAGCTTAGTTGCGACTTGTGTTTTATTTATGTCACACCCGGCCCTGAGCGGCGGAAACAGCCGGGCGTGCGCGAGTGGGGATTGATAATTAAGCACGGGCCATTGCAAACATTTATAGTAAGATTTTCATTGCGCATGAAATGTTTAATACAAATACATTACATTGTTTAAAAATTACATAAAAACATCCAAGTATAAAACTGTTGAAGATTTCCACGCCCTATCCCCTTGCGCGGCGGGAACAACCACGCGCATCGAAGGGATAGAACTAAAATCTTTCAAAAAGCTAGTTTTAGATGTTCAGCGTGAGGTGCTCTAAGTGTGACTCCATGCGCTACCTAGTTATCTCCTGAAAGACACGTAAAAACATTTGAATCAGTATAAACTGAGTGAGTTCACAAGTTTTAGTAACTATATAAATCGCATTGCATCATAGTCTTGATAAAATCATATTGAAACACATTTCTGATTTCATGTCTAAACATATACTTGATAATCCGTATGAAAACATAGATCTGACACATATTTCTGATAAAAGTCGTTCCGCGGGCTACGCGCGATCATTACTGGAAGTGTGCTCGTCCATGCAAAGTGGCGCTGCCACTACGAGCTAAATAATATAATGCCGTCCCGCGGTTTACGCGTGGACATTTCTGAAAAACCGTGCTCGTCTATGCAAAGAGGCGCTGCCCCTACGAGCTAATCAATAATTCCGTCCCGCGGGTTACGCGCGGACGTTGTGCCGGAAAACAAGGCGCTCGTCCATGCAAAGAGGCGCGACCCCTACGAGCGGGCTCAAACCCATAGTACTGCCCCATGACCATACTAGGCACTCGTCCATGCAAAGAGGTGCGACCCCTACGAGTGGGTGGATCAAACCAGCAGTCCCTACCCTTAGAGTTCCAATGGTAAAGTGATCACTTACTCGAGTTCTAGCGCACATACATCGAAAACCTTAGATAACCGTTCGCATTGCTCATCATGAAATATAATTTAAACACGTAATCGCTTGCATAGCTTGTAAGTATACCATGATAAAACATTATTTAAGTACGTGTCCCTCGCCCCGAAAACAGTTTAAAAACAGTGAAAACAGCGAGAATAGGGGCTGTGAGACTCACCTGTGGTTCTTGTTAAGGGATTAATCGAGATTCGGGTTTTCTTGGTGTTGGCCTCGGAATTGAAGGTCTAGAATGCGATTAAATAACAAGAAGTATATATATTAAGATCAAGAATTAGGAGAATATAAGGGTTGGAAAGCAGATCTCAAGGTTATATTCTTGGCTTACCTGGTAACAGGATCGGAAACGAAAACAACGGATGCTTGGGAGATGATTAGTGCAAGTTGCAGTTCTTAAGAGAGAAGTTTGAAGTGTGTTTTGGGTGATAATTTAGGTTACATATTTATAGGAAAACTCAAGGAAACACAATCCCTTGCTTTAGGGGATTGTAATCTCTTCATATCTAGGTGTAATGATGATAAAGTATGGAAATTATTATTATTTATTTAAGAGTGGTGTAGTGGATAAAAGATTTTGATTTGATTTGGACAGGACATGCAGGTCTGTGGTTGGTGGGAGTAGGGTGGCTGACAGTTGACTTTTCATGTTACAGTGTGCTTTTTCAGGTACTTTGTCAGTGTACAGTAAAAAGTGGAAAAATCTCTGAAACACGCTACCGTTTCTTTTTGGGCGGGAGTAATCTCCTTACATCTGGAGAATAGACTAAGTGTTCTGCGCGTATTACTTTGTGCGCATAGCTTTCTGCGTGAAGGACATTTCTTTGCTGCGGGTAGGTGCGTGACCTTCTCGCAGTCAGGGACATTGAGTTTCATTTGTAGATTCTCCAGGTGGTCTTGGTATTTCAACATAGTGATCAGTTATGTTGAAGTCAATTCCATCTTGGAGCTTCAGACAAACTAGTTCTCAATGTTCCCGCCATGCGGGAAGGTTAGTTCCCCTTCCGCACACGCATAAACGATTTGGGATGCACCCGCCTTAGCATCATGCGAGACGGTCAACCCATTAGACAACATTAAGTTATAGAAACGTAAAACCAATACACTCGCGCATGGCGCATATAACATATGCCCACGTAGGTTCTTAACATGGTGCGCTCGCGCAGGGTGCTCATAACAAATACCCGCGCTGATTCTAACATAGCGCGCTCGCGCAGGGCGCACATAACATGCCCGCGCTGACTAATATGGCGCGCTCGCGCAGGGCGCACATAACATGCCCGCGCTGACTCTAACATAGCGCGCTTAATATTTACAACCACCTAATTATTAGGTTGATTACTTAGTTTATAGGATTGAGAAATTTACCGGGTGTCACATTCTCCCCCTGTTAAGCGAATTTCGTCCCGAAATTTAGGAGACGTTGCTGGCAGAAGCCATGTTCTGAAAGAGGTGTGGGTATTTCTGGCGCATTTGATCTTCTCTTTCCCAAGTGAATTCAGGCCCACGCCTTGAGTTCCATTGAACCTTTACTAACTTGATTCGACTTCTGCGCAACTTTTGTTCTTTCCAATCGGTTACGGCGATAGGCTCTTCTACGAAGTGCAGTTGTTTGTCGATGTGAATCTCTTCCAACGGTAAAATCAACGTTTCATCAGATAAACACTTTTTGAGGTTGGACACATGAAACGTATCATGAACTCCACTGAGTTCGGCGGGTAAACGGAGTTTATAAGCAACCGGCCCGATCCTTTCCAGGATCTCAAATGGTCCGATGAAGCGCGGATTCAACTTTCCTCGCTTGCCGAAACGGGGGACTCCTTTCCATGGAGAGACTTTCAAAAGTACTTTATCCCCTACTTGAAATTCCAATGGTTTCCTTCGCACATCTGCGTAGCTCTTCTGTCTATCGCGCGCTGTCTTAAGGCGATCCCTTATCTGAAAAATCTTTTCTGTTGTTTCTTGGATCAATTCTGGACCAGTCATTTGCATGTCACCCACTTCAGCCCAGCACAGTGGGGATCTACACTTGCGCCCATACAAAGCTTCGAACGGCGCAGCCTTGATGCTTGTGTGATAACTGTTGTTGTAAGAAAATTCAACCAATGGGAGATGAGTATCCCAGCTACCACCGAAATCGATTGCGCACGCGCGCAGCATATCTTCCAATGTCTGGATTGTTCGCTCGCTTTGCCCATCCGTTTGGGGATGATATGCCGTACTCATGTCAAGACGAGTACCTAAAGCCCCTTGTAACGATCTCCAAAACCTTGATGTGAACCGACTATCTCTATCAGAAATGATGGACACTGGGACTCCATGTTTTGAAACTACTTCTCGAATATACAGTCGGGCTAACTTTTCCATCTTATCGGTTTCCTTGATCGGCAGGAAGTGCGCTGACTTAGTTAGCCGATCTACAATAACCCAGATCGTGTCATAACCCCCAGGTGTCCTTGGCAGTTTGGTGATGAAGTCCATAGAGATTTGTTCCCACTTCCACATGGGAATTTCTGGCTGCTGAAGTAACCCCGACGGCTTCTGATATTCAGCCTTTACTTTTGAACACGTCAGGCACTTACTGACATACGTCGCGATGGCGCCTTTAAGATTGGGCCACCAATACAGTGCTTTAACATCTTGGTACATCTTGTCTGCGCCAGGATGTACGGAATACCGCGTCTTGTGAGCCTCGTTTAATACTCGCTCGCGCAATCCTCCCTTGAGAGGGACCCATATGCGGTTAGCGAAATATAGATTGCCGTTCTTAAGTTCCAAATTCTTAATCATACCCCCAAGGGATTCGTTTTTAGCAAACTCTGGTTTCAAAGCTTCTTGCTGAGCGTCTCGGATGCTGGTAAAGAGATCTGCGCGAATGGTCAGCCTTAGAGCCTTGACTCGTAGCGTTTTTATTCGCTCCTTCCTGCTTAGCGCGTCTGCCACCACATTCGCCTTTCCAGGGTGATACTTTATTTCACAATCATAATCGTTCAACAATTCAACCCATCTTCGTTGCCTCATGTTTAAATCCTTTTGATCAAATATATGTTGAAGGCTCTTGTGATCCGTAAAGATTATACACTTTGAACCATAGAGGTAATGGCGCCAAATCTTTAGCGCGAAGACAACCGCTCCAAGTTCCAGATCATGCGTTGTGTAGTTCTTTTCATTGGTCTTGAGTTGGCGCGAGGCATACGCTATGACTTTGTCTCACTGCATAAGGACACATCCGAGTCCCTGATGTGAAGCGTCGCAGTAAACGACGATGTCGTCCGTCCCCTCGGGCAGAGACAAAATTGGCGCACTACATAACTTCTGTTTCAACATTTGAAACGCTGCTTCCTGATTTTCGCCCCAAACAAACTTCTTGTCTCTCTGAGTTAGCGCGGTCAGAGGTAGAGCTATCTTGGAGAAGTTCTCAATGAAGCGTCGATAGTAGCCAGCTAGTCCTAGGAATTGCCTCACCTCAGTTGGGCTTTTTGGCGCTTCCCAATTTTCGATGGCCTTGACTTTGGAAGGATCAACGTGTATTCCTTTCTCGTTTACAACATGACCGAGAAAGTGAACTTCTCTAAGCCAAAACTCGCACTTGGAAAACTTCGCATACAACTTTTCTTTCCTCAACAATTCCAAAATCAATCTCAGGTGTTGCTGATGCTCGGCCTTGGTCCGAGAATAAATCAGAATATCATCTATAAATACAATCACAAACTTGTCCAAGTATGGTTTGCACACGCGGTTCATCAGATCCATGAATACAGCCGGCGCATTAGTTAGCCCGAAAGGCATCACTAAGAACTCATAATGGCCGTATCTAGTTCGGAAGGCTGTTTTCGGCACATCTTCCTCATGGACCCTAAGTTGGTGGTATCCGGACCGTAGATCTATCTTCGAATAATAACTGGATCCTTGCAACTGGTCAAATAAGTCGTCAATCCTCGGTAAGGGGTACCGATTTTTGACTGTCAGCTTATTCAGCTCCCTGTAGTCAATACACATTCTGAACGAACCATCCTTCTTCTTAACAAACAGTACTGGAGCTCCCCAAGGTGAAAAGCTTGGGCGTATGAAACCCTTATCCAATAGTTCCTGTAACTGATTGGATAGCTCTTGCATCTCAGATGGAGCTAGTCGATAAGGCGCTCGAGCTACTGGCGCAGCTCCTGGGACTAAATCAATACGAAACTCGACTTGTCGCGGCGGCGGTAATCCGGGCAAATCTTCAGGAAAAACTTCTGGAAATTCGCGCACTACTGGTAAGTTTTCAATTCTTCGCTCATCTCCTTTCTTCAATACTACATGCGCCAGGAAGGCGTAGCACCCTTTCCTTAGGCACTTGCGCGCCTTTAGGCACGAAATTAGTTTCGTCGCAACTCCCCTTCTTTCCCCTTGAATCACCAAGGTTTCTCCGTTCAACAGTGGGACCCGAACCTGCTTCTCATGGCAAATAACTTCCGCGTGGTTCTCGACTAACCAATCCATACCTATCACAATGTCAAAACTTCCCAAGTCTATTGGCAACAAGTTAATATTGAACCCGTGACCTCCCATGACTATTACACATTGTTCAGTTCTTTCGTTTGCGCATAACTGCCTACCATTGGCTAGTTCTATAGTATAAGGTGTGTCTAGCCTACTGGTTGCTAGGCCTAGGGAGTCTTTAAACTCAGCGGATATAAAACTTAGGTCAGCGCCAGTATCAAATAAGACAGATGCAAAATGTCCGTTAAGCAAAAACGTACCGGTTACCACATTCGGCTCTTCTTTAGCTTCGCCTGCGCCGATCACAAAAGCTCTCCCGCGAGCTTGGTTTCCCTTTTGCGGGCAATCCCGACTAAAATGCCCTGGCTTCCCGCATGCGTAGCAGTTGTCGGTCGCTCCAGCTTCTCTGACACGGCAATTCATCGTCTTGTGTCCTGGTCTGCCACATTTGGCACATTCGATTCTTGCGCATTCACCCTCGTGGTGATACTTGCATTTATTGCACCATGGGCGAGGCCCGCTGTATCCTTTCCTTGATGGCTCCGCGGCTTGGATCGCGTAAGCCCTTACGCTCTCCTGCTTCTTGAACGGTGGCTGCTTAGAGTCGGACCCTCGGTGGTGAGAGTTCCACTTCCTCTTGGGATCAGAGGTTCGCTGCTCGATTCCGCGCGTAGTTAACATACCCGCACGGACCGTATCCCTTGTAAGGGTGATGGCCCGCGCTACCGCCTCATCAAAGGTTGGAGGCGCTGCGGCGTTGAGCGGAACCCTAACAACAAGAGGTAACCCAAAGATATACCTCTCAATCTTCTTTTCCTCCGTGTTTGCCATGTCTGGCACCAACTGGCAAAGCTCGTTGAACCGGTTGTTGTAGGCGTCGATATCCGTTCCTACCATGGTGTGGTTCCAGAATTCCTGTTGTAGGTTCTGAATTTCTGCGCGAGAGCAGAACTTTCTCATCAACATTTCCTTCAGTTCCTCCCAGGTCTTGTGGAGAGCAACTTCTCGCCCCAATGTTTTCGTTTGAAGCTTCCACCAAGACGAAGCTGCTTCTTGGAACATGCAGGTCGCGTAAAGGACCTTCTGGTTCTCACTACATCCGCTAATGGAGAGAACTGTCTCCATCTTGTCAATCCAGTTGTAGAGCCCAATGCCCCCTTCGGTACCCTTGAATGGCCAAGGCTTACAGGCCATGAATGTCTTGTAGGAGCATCCTTTGTCCAAGGCTCCTGATTCGGGTTCTGGGGTCTCATTCTGACGACCCTGACTTGATTCGGCCTTGCTGGCCTCATGTGTTGCGATTGCTTGCGCGATTATTTCCGCAAGTTCCTCGGGTTTCATGGTAATTCCCTTGGCTTTAGTTGGAGGCATTCTCGCTTTAAAAGAGTGAAAACATATCAATCTTAGCGCATGTATTCTGAGCACATAATGTTATCATTATTTACTAGACACTGTGTGACCCGTGTTCCTAAGTGTGTGTATAGTTTCTTTTGAAAATATTTCATGCGATTTCCCCCAACGGTTATAGTCTAGGTTAAAACTTCTTTTCCTAGTTCGCTATAACCAGTGCTCTGATACCAATCTGTCACACCCGGCCCTGAGCGGCGGAAACAGCCGGGCGCGCGCGAGTGGGGATTGATAATTAAGCACGGGCCATTGCAAACATTTATAGTAAGATTTTCATTGCGCATGAAATGTTTAATACAAATACATTACATTGTTTAAAAATTACATAAAAACATCCAAGTATAAAACTGTTGAAGATTTCCACGCCCTATCCCCTTGCGCGGCGGGAACAACCACGCGCATCGAAGGGATAGAACTAAAATCTTTCTAAAAGCTAGTTTTAGATGTTCAGCGTGAGGTGCTCTAAGTGTGACTCCATGCGCTACCTAGTTATCTCCTGAAAGACACGTAAAAACATTTGAATCAGTATAAACTGAGTGAGTTCACAAGTTTTAGTAACTATTTAAATCGCATTGCATCATAGTCTTGATAAAATCATATTGAAACACATTTCTGATTTCATGTCTAAACATATACTTGATAATCCGTATGAAAACATAGATCTGACACATATTTCTGATAAAAGTCGTTCCGCGGGCTACGCGCGATCATTACTGGAAGTGTGCTTGTCCATGCAAAGTGGCGCTGCCACTACGAGCTAAATAATATAATGCCGTCCCGCGGTTTACGCGTGGACATTTCTGAAAAACCGTGCTCGTCTATGCAAAGAGGCGCTGCCCCTACGAGCTAATCAATAATTCCGTCCCGCGGGTTACGCGCGGACGTTGTGCCGGAAAACAAGGCGCTCGTCCATGCAAAGAGGCGCGACCCCTACGAGCGGGCTCAAACCCATAGTACTGCCCCATGACCATACTAGGCACTCGTCCATGCAAAGAGGTGCGACCCCTACGAGTGGGTGGATCAAACCAGCAGTCCCTACCCTTAGAGTTCCAATGGTAAAGTGATCACTTACTCGAGTTCTAGCGCACATACATCGAAAACCTTAGATAACCGTTCGCATTGCTCATCATGAAATATAATTTAAACACGTAATCGCTTGCATAGCTTGTAAGTATACCATGATAAAACATTATTTAAGTACGTGTCCCTCGCCCCGAAAACAGTTTAAAAACAGTGAAAACAGCGAGAATAGGGGCTGTGAGACTCACCTGTGGTTCTTGTTAAGGGATTAATCGAGATTCGGGTTTTCTTGGTGTTGGCCTCGGAATTGAAGGTCTATAATGCGATTAAATAACAAGAAGTATATATATTAAGATCAAGAATTAGGAGAATATAAGGGTTGGAAAGCAGATCTCAAGGTTATATTCTTGGCTTACCTGGTAACAGGATCGGAAACGAAAACAACGGATGCTTAGGAGATGATTAGTGCAAGTTGCAGTTCTTAAGAGAGAAGTTTGAAGTGTGTTTTGGGTGATAATTTAGGTTACATATTTATAGGCAAACTCAAGGAAACACAATCCCTTGCTTTAGGGGATTGTAATCTCTTCATATCTAGGTGTAATGATGATAAAGTATGGAAATTATTATTATTTATTTAAGAGTGGTGTAGTGGATAAAAGATTTTGATTTGATTTGGACAGGACATGCAGGTCTGTGGTTGGTGGGAGTAGGGTGGCTGACAGTTGACTTTTCATGTTACAGTGTGCTTTTTCAGGTACTTTGTCAGTGTACAGTAAAAAGTGGAAAAATCTCTGAAACACGCTACCGTTTCTTTTTGGGCGGGAGTAATCTCCTTACATCTGGAGAATAGACTAAGTGTTCTGCGCGTATTACTTTGTGCGCATAGCTTTCTGCGTGAAGGACATTTCTTTGCTGCGGGTAGGTGCGTGACCTTCTCGCAGTCAGGGACATTGAGTTTCATTTGTAGATTCTCCAGGTGGTCTTGGTATTTCAACATAGTGATCAGTTATGTTGAAGTCAATTCCATCTTGGAGCTTCAGACAAACTAGTTCTCAATGTTCCCGCCATGCGGGAAGGTTAGTTCCCCTTCCGCACGCGCATAAACGATTTGGGATGCACCCGCCTTAGCATCATGCGAGATGGTCAACCCATTAGACAACATTAAGTTATAGAAACGTAAAACCAATACACTCGCGCATGGCGCATATAACATATGCCCACGCAGGTTCTTAACATGGTGCGCTCGCGCAGGGTGCTCATAACAAATACCCGCGCTGATTCTAACATAGCGCGCTCGCGCAGGGCGCACATAACATGCCCGCGCTGACTAATATGGCGCGCTCGCGCAGGGCGCACATAACATGCCCGCGCTGACTCTAACATAGCGCGCTTAATATTTACAACCACCTAATTATTAGGTTGATTACTTAGTTTATAGGATTGAGAAATTTACCGGGTGTCACAATTTATATATATATTTTTGCACATCAAGTTTTTGGCGCCGTTGCCGGGGACACGGTTTGAGGCGTATTAAGAACGACTCGAGTTAGGACTTGCCTTGTTTACTACTTGTTTTTCTTATTTGTTTTGTTTGTTAGTTTAAAATAGTTTAGCTAATTATAGTTTCTTTTATTTATTTTAATAGTTGTATGCGACGTACTCGATCTCTAGGACCACCAGAAATTGAAGGATTTCCCGAACCAGAGAGAGAGCTTTTTGAGAGACGTCGTACAAAACCGTCTTCCAGTTCATCTACATCCGTCGGTAATACGTTCTCTTCTTCTACTTCTTCGACGCGAATCCACCACCGAGGAGGACAGTTGAAGACCGGCCCGTCCGGTCGATGCTGGCGCGAGATCCAGCATTGCTCCACCAGCTATAGGAGTTCAAACGACTTGGCAGATTCCATCTAATGTTCTGAACACGATTGCTCATTCTGCTCAATTTCACGAGTTACTCCATGAGAACCCACATGCTCATATCACTCGTATCACACGAATTTGCGACACGTTTCATCTTGCCGGCGTATCCGAAGACGCCATCAAACTCCAAATCTTTCCGTTCTCACTCGTTGATCATGCTATCCGTGGCTTGAGTTACTCCCACAGGGATCCATTGCTACTTGGGCTGCCATGCAGACCCAATTTCTTGAAAAATACGATCCTCCGGCTAAGGCCTCTCGTTTGCGTAACCAAATTCATTCTTTCCAGATGGAGGACACCGAGAGCTTCTACGAGGCATGGGAAATGTTCAAAAATCTACTTGCGTTATGTCCAAACCACGGCCTACAAGACTGGTAGGTTGTTGAGAAGTTCTACAACGGAGTGACGTACGCAACTCAGAGTATGCTCGACACAGCTGCAGGAGGTAACCTACTGAAAACGAAGGATACGGATGAGTGCATTGCCTTGTTTAACGGTTTAGCCATGAGTGGATACCTGCGACCACCAGTTAAGAGTTCCAAAACCGTCGATTCCCTATCACGCGGCATGCATTCGGTCGACACGAGCACCGCACTTGCGGCACAAGTTGAAGCGTTAGCAAAGATCGTGAAGGACTTGCCGGTGAAAAGTAAGTTATGCGAGATCTGTAGAGGGGGGCATGATACTGTTCAGTGCCCCGTAGGTTTCCAGGAGGAGGCAGTCGACTTCGTTAATAATCCAAACCGAAATCAACATTCTTTCAATTCTTATAATTCGGGGTGGAGAGGTAACCAAAATTCGAACTGGAGGAACGGAAATCAGTCCCGCTTCCAGCAATGTCAGAGCCTATTCCAGGATTCCGGTGAGGGAACGAGTAGTGGGGAGAAGAAGCCCACGTTAGAGGAGATGATGGCACAGCAGACACAGATGCTGTCACAACTCATGACTCGAGAGGACTCCCATCACAAAGAAACTCAAGAGAAATTCCGGGAGCACGAGTCATTCATGAGAAATCAAGGAGCGTCAATTCAAAATCTTGAGCGTCAGATAGGAGAGATAGCAAGTCGTCTAAATGAGAGGTCTCCAGGTACACTTCCAAGTAACACTGAACAAAATCCGAAGGCGTTCGCGAAGGCTATGACGACAAGGAGCGGTGCAGGGGCACGTAGCGAGCCCGTGATTCAAGAGGCGACGAGAAGAGTCGTTAACGAGCCTGCGGTAGATGTAGAGGAGCAGGTAGACGAGGAGATTCAGTTGGAGTCTCCACCGGCCATGGTGCATCAGAGGCACAACCCCGGAAGTTCAGCACAGGCCGAGAACCAACCATTACCCAGCACACCACCGAGAGTCTACAAACCTAGACTCCCATATCCCGGGAGAGTCCGTAGGGATAGAGACTTATGAAATTTGTCTCAATGAATTAGAAAAAGTTTTAAAAAGATGTGTTGAGACAAATTTAGTTCTAAGTTGGGAGAAAAGTCACTTCATGGTGCAAGAGGGTATCGTGTTGGGTCACGTGATTTCGGAAAGGGGAATGTAAGTGGATAAGGCAAAGGTCCGGGTAATATCATCTTTACCACCACCTAAAACCATTAAAGGTGTAAGGTCATTTTTGGGGCATGCGGGTTTTTATAGAAGATTTATTAAAGGCTTTAGTGTGATCACAAAGCCTTTATGTAATTTATTGTTAAAAGATGCTCCTTTTGATTTTACTAATGAGTGTTTGCAAGCATTTAATGTTTTGAAGGAACAGTTGGTAAAAGCTCCCATTCCACAATCACCGGATTGGTCAAAGCCATTGGAGATTGTTGGTGCATGATGTCAGTAGTTCAGTGTCGAGTGTCTGTAATCGTGTTAGTTAGATTTTAGTTTTGTATGTAAGCGAAGTTATCACAAGTTCTCTAGTTATAGGCGAACTTGTGGAACAAGCGAAGTTAGGAACAACTTCGCCTGAACTTACCAGGCGAAGTTGTCGCCTATATATTCAGCTAGGTTACGGCTTAGAAGTTGATTATTGAGAGAGTTGATGTTTTGAGAGTTTGTATTCGAGTCAGAGAGTTTGTACTCAGTGATCATAGTATCACGTGTTTACGGTTGAAATACAACGTGTGTTTGATTATCGTATTGTGTGTTAGCTCGTATCGTTTTCTATACTCGTAACGTCTTACGTAGGGATTCCGCACCTACGTAGAACGCGATATCTCGTGTAGATCCGGCTGGGAACCTACAATTGGTATCAGAGCATTTGCTCGATTGTGTGGTTCGGGATTATCACGCGGGTGTAGAAATCGTTCCGTTCGACTATTCGCGGGACGAGTTTTCTGAGTTTTTGTGTCCTACTCACCTCCTACAATCACAAACAACCCATAACACCTTCACAAACCTCGTAAAACCCAGAAATCTAACCTGCATATTCATCGTGTTCATCATGCGAAGTTGCCGTCACTGTTCGTAGGGTTTCGGCGAAGATATAAGGTTAAGCGAAGTTACCCACAACTTCGCCTACCTTCTCAAGTTCGCTTATCTCAAGCGAAGTTACCCACAACTTCGCCTACTTCACAAGTTCGCTTACCTTAAGCGAAGTTATACACAACTTCGCTGAATCAGGCGAATTTAAAAAGGAAGCGAAGTTCAGAATCTGCGAAGTTCTGACTTAAGCGAAGTTATCCTCAACTTCGCCTACCGTACTGTTTAAAATAAAATTTTTATTTTTCGAGTTTCTTTGGGTTTCGTGAAAGATGTCGTCAATCAACATTACGGAACTAGTTAAGATGGAAGTGGAAGCAGGTTCGGCTACAAAGGCACCGAAGATGCTTAAGAAAACTGATTATGTAGCGTGGAAAGATCGTTTTGAACAATATGTCAAGTACCAAGATGCTAAGATGTGGGTATGCATACAAGATGGT
The DNA here is from genome assembly GCF_021521415.1 of Bidens hawaiensis. Classification (NCBI taxonomy): domain Eukaryota; kingdom Viridiplantae; phylum Streptophyta; class Magnoliopsida; order Asterales; family Asteraceae; genus Bidens; species Bidens hawaiensis. The sequence continues at coordinate 226,713 of NW_027494233.1, read as the reverse complement.
TACATTCCACCTACTACTGAGTATGAGGGTCGTGATCAGATCAAGAAATACAAAGAGATGGAAGAAGAAGAGAAGAAAATGTATGAGGCCGAAAGCAAAGCTCATGCAACAATTACAATGTTTCTTCCACAAGAGATTCTGCACACTTTCAGAAAGTATAAAACTGCCAGAGAGCTTTGGGAAGCGCTTGAAAATCGGTTTGAGGGCAATGTGGGAATTTGTGCATCGAAGATTAAACTTCTAAAAACCCAGTTCTCGGTCTTCAAGTACTTGAAGAATGAATCACTTGATGATATCATCACTAGATATTATCATTTGATGACCGAACTCAACAATTATTCAATTGCTTACAAAGAAGATGAAATTGTTGAAAAGCTTCTTGATGCTCTCCCACCGAAATGGGAGATGTATACTGGGTTGATGAGAGAAAACAAAGACTTTGCTGACTATGACCTGGAGACAGCAGTTAACAAGCTAAGAATGTTTGAACTGAACATGGTACGAAAGGAGACACCTACCGATCAGGTTCAAGATCCAGGTATGTATGGTGCAAAGGTTAACTCAGGATCAAGTTCGAAAACTGAATCATCTGCTTATTACTCTAAAGGAGAGTCAGGCGCTAGCTCAACACATGAAGGACATGTATCTCTCAACATGAACGGTGATGTGTGCTTTGTAGCTGGAGGATCAAATGCTTCTCAACCTCAAGCGACCAAGAGTAGTTTTTCCCCAAGTGTTTCAAACAACAACTACTCGAAGATGCCCATGAGTGTTAAATCTGCTGAACAGCAGTTTGCTCTCTATGCATCTTTTATTGCTTCGTATGAGAATTACATTCAGGGTAAGATTGTTGATCCTGCAATTTTGGATGAAGACTATGATCAGATCGATGCTGATGATCTGGAGGAGATGGATCTGCAGTGGCAGATGGCTATGATTGTGAGAAGGGTTAAGAGGTTCATGAAGAAGACTGGCAGGAAGTTTGTCGGTGAGAGGCCAGGGTTTGATAAGTCGAAGGTTCGCTGTTACAACTGTCAGCAGAATGGCCACTTTGCAAAAGAGTGCAAAAATGAACGTGTAGAACGCAGTCAAAACAGATCTACACAGCAGAGTGGTAGTGGTAATGACTATAGAGCCATGATTTCCAGACAGAACGAGGAGTACAACTAGAATCTGCATGTTGAAGAAGTATTTGAACAGGCCAATTTGGCCAACATCGAAACTGCAGATAGTGAGAAGGGAACTGGCGAAAATGAAGCTTACATGGCAGATGTGGCAGACCAGCTCTCCGAGGTAAGTACCGAACTCCCTTGTACTAAGTGTGAACATCTGTCTGAACAACTGACAACTTTAACTGATCAGTTTGTTAGTTTGGATGCGCAATTTAAAACATTAAAAGAAGATCATCATTTCACTAAAGCTAGAGAAAATAGTTACAAAGTAAAAATTAAAGCTAGTGAAAAGATATTAAAAGTCTTAAAGCAAAGCTTGCTGAAAAAATTCAAATGATTGATCTTAGCTATGAAGTACTAGAAGAGAAAACCAAACTAATAGCTGAAAGGGATAAACAGATAGCTGATCACCAGGTGAAAGTGGTGGAACTTAACAGGAAACTTGAGAAATTCAGAAATTCCACCGCTATACTTGATCACCTCGTTAGTGATCAAGGTTCCCCAGTTAAAAGGGGAGGAATTGGTTATCATGAAGTTCCACCACCTTTCAATCATAATTACACTTATGACCCTAGTAATCAGAAATCTGTCGATCTTGACTATGGTCAGACAGTTCCGGTTAAAGTAACGATTAAAGAACCAGAAGTTAGTAAAGGCGAAACAAGTAAGCCTGTTACTAGTGTTAAGATTTCTGCTCCGAGTCCTGTCTCATCAAACTCGGACAAGACATCTGAGTCGAGTGAGACAAAACAAGAGGAAGTGTTACCAAAAAGTGGAGAGAAAAATAAAACACCTGAAAAGAAGTCTCCACTAAACCCGTATGTCCCACCATATGTGAGACAAACGGGCAGTAATACAGCCTCAACATCTAAAACAACTATGGAAAAGAAAGTTGAACACAGGAGTTGTTTCAGATGTAATCAATTAGGACACCTAGTTGCTGATTGCCCTCTGAAGCAGAGATTCAGAGGTGTGAGGCCTTCGAGAACTGAGAATAGAACTAACGGAAATGTAAAAACTGAAAACCCATCAAAATTCAGAAATTGGTCTAATTCAGGTTTTCAAAGAAATAGATCTCAGTTTTTCACTTCTAACAACCAAACCATAAGTAATAATTCTTTTAATTCACGAAGGTTTGGATGGCCTCATAGACAATCCACAACAAGGTATCCTGTTAGGACTCACAGAAATTATTATGATACTAACTTTGGACAGCCAAGGTACGGGATGTATCGACCCAAGACCAATCGGTCTTGGGTCCCCAGATTTTAATCATCTGCTTTAATCGTGCAGGAACAGTTGAACAGGGCTGCCAACAATCAATGGGTTGTGGATAGCGGCTGTTCCCGGCACATGACGGGTAACAAGAAATTGTTACACGACTGGAAACCTGTTCAAGGAGGAAGAGTGAGTTTCACAGGAGAGAGCGGTGGAAGGATTACCGGAATAGGGACGGTGTCGAATGGAAAGTGACTTTGGAGAAAGTAAATTTTGTTGAAGAACTGAAGCACAATCTGCTGAGTGTTTCGCAGATCTGTGACAAAGAGTACACCGTACATTTTACAAAGAATGAGGCGATCGTGCTATATCCTGGTTTCAAGATACCAGAGAATTGGATTGTTATGAACGCTCCAAGAGTGAAGAATACGTATATCATGGATATGAGGTCGACTGAGATGGCCACAGAAGAATCGTGTCTTCTGTCAAAAGCAACTGAATCGGAGTCCGAGTTGTGGCATAGGAGAATGGGGCATATTCATCTTCGGAAAATGAACTACCTTGTCAAAAATGGGCTTGTGCTGGGTGTTCCCTTGAAGAATTTCAACTTTGAAGACAAATGCTTATCATGCAAAAAGGGAAAGCAACACAAGAAATCCCATCTCACCAAGAAGGTCAATTCAATTGTCAGTACCCTAGAACTACTTCACATGGATCTCTTTGGTCCCGTGAATGTAAAAAGTCTAGGAGGAACATCTTACTGCTTGGTGATCACTGATGATTTCTCTCGATATTCCTGGGTATATTTCCTGAAGTCAAAGGATGAAACAGTGCAGTTGGTAAAGAATTTGATTACCAAGGTTGAGAATATCATGGGGAAACGAGTTAAATTCATCAGGAGTGACAATGGAACTGAGTTCAAGAACTATGAGATGGAGATCTTCTGCTTACAGAAGGGGATAGAACACCAATACAGCGCACCGTATACACCGCAACAAAATGGAGTGGCTGAGAGAAAGAACAGAACCTTAATTGAAGGAGCTAGAACCATGCTGGCTGATTCAAAACTTCCCGTGGTGTTCTGGGCTGAAGCTGTTGCAACATCCCGTTATATCCTTAATAGAGTGTTAACTGTTAAAAGATTAAATAAAACCTGTTATAAACTTATGCATGGGAGAAAGCCCAACTTGAGTGGTCTTGAACCATTCGGGTCCCCGTGTTCGATATTAAAGACCAATTCTAAATTTGGTGAAGTAGCCGACGAAGGAATCTTAGTTGGATACGTTGTTGGGACTCCCAACAGACGGGTCTTTAATACATCGACCAGCAAGGTTGAGGTGGTGTGTAACACTGATATCACAAGTTACAAATCACCAAAACCAAGCAGGGGACCCGCTGGGGTTTTCGACTATGATAGACTTTTTAAATCTTTTAACATGCCTTATTTGGATTTTGCAGAAGTTGAGGAAAGAATTGCTACGAAGATGATATGCGATGAGGAAGACACTTTGGTGCAACGACCACAGTTTGATGAATGTCAGCCTTCCTCGTCAAATGCTGTCAATACCCCTGCTGCCTCTACTGAAGAGGAATTCATCAATCCGTTTCACTCTCAACATCAATCACCCATTGATGAGCTATCTTCGAACTTGGAAGATAATCTGAATGTCAGTTCGGTTCCGACTACGAGAATTCACAAAGATCATCCTTTGGAGAACGTGATAGGTGATCTGTCCGCCGGTGTACAAACAAGAAAAAGCTTGAATGAGCACACCTGTGTTTACACAAGCATTAAAGACACGGGCATTATCAACGAATGCTTGTACACCTGCTTCATCAGCCAGATTGAACCAAAGAACTATCAAATGGCTCTTAAGGACAGCTCATGGGTCGAAGCCATGCAAGAAGAGTTAGCTCAGTTTAAGAAAATGGAAGTATGGAATATGGTTGAAAAACCGAAGAATGTGCATGCGATAGGCACGAAATGGGTCTTCAAATGTAAGAGAGATGAGAAAGGGATTGTTATCAGGAACAAGGCGAGGCTGGTTGTTAAAGGCTTTAATCAGCAAGAGGGGATTGATTACAACGAGGTGTTTGCTCCTGTGGCAAGATTGGAGGCCATTCGTTTGTTTTTGGCATTTGCTGCTCATAAGGAGATGAAGGTTTTTCAGTTAGATGTGAAGAGTGCGTTCCTAAATGGTAAAGTCGATGAGGTTGTGTACGTTGAGCAACCTCCGGGTGTTCCTGACCCTGACTTTCCCGATCACGTGTACAAGCTAAGTAAAGCGTTGTATGGACTACATCAGGCACCTCGTGCCTGGTACTTAACGTTATCCGATTACTTGCTTGAGAATGAGTTTGAAAGAGGTAAGATTGATAGCACATTGTTCTTCAAGAGAAAAGGGAGCGACTTTCTACTGGTGCAAGTCTACGTGGACGACATTATCTTTGCTGCATCAAAGGTCGCCATGTGTCAGGAGTTTGAGGCCGTCATGAAGAAGAGATTTTAAATGAGTGCTATGGGTGAACTAACCTTCTTTTTAGGATTGCAGGTTGATCAGAAGAAAGAAGGCAAACCCAAAAGAATCTCATTTGAAGGGTGCGAAGAGGATGCTGCGGTATCTCAAAGGCAAGCCGAAGCTGGGGTTGTGGTACTCGATAGGAGGAGACTTGGAGCTAGTCGCGTACACAGATTCTGATTATGGAGGGTGCAATCAGAGTCGGAAGTCTACAACTGGTGGATGTCAGTTTCTTGTTGGAAAACTAGTGTCATGGCAATGCAAGAAGCAGACCTCAGTCGCCATTTCAACCTGTGAAGCAGAATACATGGCAGCATCCAACTGCTGCTCCCAGGTTCTTTGGATTCAACAACAGTTGCGCGATTATGGTCTGAATTTCTCACTTACTCCTATTTGCATTGATAACACTGCTGCTATCTCAGTAACTAATAATCCCGTAAAGCACAGTAAAACTAAACATATTGACATTCGTCATCACTTTATACGGGATTGTGCTAAGAAGAAACTGATTGTGCTCGAAAAGGTTGATACGCTAGATAATTTCGCTGACATGTTTACGAAAGCGTTTGATAAAACTAGATTTCAAAACCTTGTTGAGCTGAATGGGATGATCAATCCCGAGTAACCCTGCTTTTTGTCTTAGTATATAAAAAAAAAAAAAAAATACGTCACTATCGCTTAGAACAATGTCGGTTGCCTCAGTTTGAAGGACATGTCTTCGGATATGTTTGGTCCTCATTTCTTCTTGTAGAATATGAGGATAGCCATTAACCAGATGACTGAAAGTGACCGGGGCGGTTTATGATGTGTTTTTATTCTTTCGCTGAAAATTAGTCGATCATACTTAGTTAGAAGGACACATACTTGTATGTGGTCGGTCCAGCTGATCCATTGGATCTTCAAGATAGCCGTTTACCTGAAGACTTTGACTTGATCGGGGCGATTGAAGTTAAATTTTTTTTAAGGGAGATGAAATTATTTTTCAAGTCTACTACTTCGTAAGAAGTTCCTTTACTATGTTTAACAGAAAATTGATCCAACCTTGGAAAGTGATAGATATACTGATTCTGTGTGCTTAACTAGTGAAGTTATAAGGCCTAAAAGACTTTAGAACAGTCATTGTATGTCATGGTAGCTTTTTATGGTGCGTAAAAGTAGAAGTGATACTAACTAAATCTACTCGATTGTATGTGGAAACTTCTTATGAGTTGTGCATGTCTCCATATATATCTTTCCGAATGATAGGCAGAAAAGCGATTACCCAGTCATACACGAGCTCGTGAGTGTTCTGATTTCCGTGAAGATAACGTGTCAAGAAACTGCAGTGATCCAGATTCGGGACTTGCAGTTGTTTTCTACTTGAAGTTGTGTATATACATGTTAAAAAAAATGTATTCTAGAGTTCATAATGTTAATGATTCTCAATCAAGACGCAAGAAGGTGAACTGGAAGCAGAGTCTAAGATCGAAGAGTAATTACTACTTAATCAGACACTACGGGTCGAGGTCAATTCGGGGTGACTTGGGGAAAGCCAAATACGCTTTGAGAATAGATAGGAGACATCATAATCTCTGAGTTGTTGCCCACTTAAGTTTTGAGCTTAATTGAACCTAACTCGTATCACAGAAACGATGAAAACCATTTTAAGTATATTACCTGCTTACAACCTGTTTCTTTATGTCATAATACAGCTGAACACGGATCTGTGTGACAGTCACGTAATTAGTATGATTCCTGTTCGGATCTTTTCTAAAACATGGTAGTCCCTGTCAAGACTGAAATTTGATCCCGTGTACTTTAGTTTAAAAAGTTTTTCTACTTATGTAGTTGTATTATTTTATACGTGGTTACTTGGTCTTGATCGTATCATTTAACGCTTTAAATGATGTTTTAAGACTTAATTGCAAATTTGTCAAAGTATAGGGGTTTGTTTTGTAAATACCGGCGAACTTGTTCATAACTTCGCCTGGTATAGGCGAAGTTATCGATAACTTCGCCTGTACTAACTTTGACCCTATATAAAGAAGTTTTAAGGTCAGACTTCATTATTTTCAAAATCTCAGCGAACTTATCTGCGTATAACCTAAGCGAACTTATCGTTCTTCAATCTGTGTTAACGTTCTTTCGATTCAATCCGATTTCAAGGTGTGTAGGGTTCTTTTATCGTATAATCTCTGTCTATTGAGGTTAATCATCGGTCGTTTCGACTCGATTAACGACCTCGTTCTTTCGAACCTTAAACACCCGATTTCAAACTTGTTAATACGTGATAGTAATTTACTTGAACGTCTAAAACTTCATAAAATCATGTGTTACGGAGTCCTCGATCTCCAATTTCATCATCTACACGTCGTTCGATACACCTAACTGTTGCCGATTCGAATTCGGCGAAGTTACAGTTTAGGCGAAGTTATCCGTAACTTCGCCTGAGGTTTAACTTCGCCTGTTTATAGATTTTGAAACAGTTTATGAGGCGATGTTGTGGTTAGGCGAAGTTACCATTAACTTCGCCTGGACCTTTTTACTTAACAGTTAACAGACGAAGTTAAAGTTGAAGCGAAGTTGTTTCCCAACGTCGCCCCACCTTTAACTTCGCCTATACAGAATAGATCACAACTTCGCTCATGGTAACAGGCGAACTTGTGATTTGTGTTGACGTGTATCTAACTTAGTCTGTTTGATGCAGATATGGCTGCTGTAGGTGGTGCAGGCGGAGATGACGGTGGTGATAACCAGAGACAGTTCTTCCCGGGTCATAACATGTATATAACATTAGACCCGGAGGCGAGCGGAGTTGATGATTTCCGCGAAATCATCACATTTCTTTTACGCTCGCGGATATTCCACGCGATTACAACAACTCTGCCAATATCCTTGCCTAACATTGAGGATTTTTGGCAGACCGTGGAATATGACTGTAGAGTCGAACCCCCGGTGATGTGCGCAACAGTAAACAATCAGATTGTTCAGTTCTCTTCTGAACAAATCCGGGCGGCTTTACGGTTTGGAAATGAGACAAGGGATGACCCGACAGAGTTTGTGGCTCCTTTCCGTGATGGAGCGTTTTTGAGAATGGGATACTCTGGTCCCTTGGGGGATACTCAGAGAAGGAAAGGATTTTTGCTTGACCAGTGGCGCTTTCTCATGCATGTCATGATTGTATGCATGTCAGGGAGAAAGGCGGGCACTGATGGCATGGGCACGACCATGCAGTCTGCGATGACTGCTCTGACTTACAACAAGCGATACAGCTTTAGTCAGATGGTCTTCTATGAGATTGATCGTCAGAGAAGGGCGATGGCGCGTGAGAGATTCATCATGTATCCAAGATTCTTGCAAATGATCTTGAATCATGTTGCTCCTACGCTACCTCAGCGCCGTCCAATCAGATATGTAGAGAGTGTGAACAAAAGAATCTTCGCCCAATGCAGATCTTCAAGTGCGAGGAGCAAACCTGAGCTCCGTCCTCGACATACTCCACTTTTTGGGTACTTGATCAACCCAGGGTATGTGCCTGCTCGTGGGGATGAGTTTAGGGACCCGGCACCACAACAGGCAGGAGCACCTCAAGCTATACCTGCTGCTCCTGTTGTGTCACCGGAGGAGAACGTTGACCTTGATGCAGCGTTTGGCGGTCAAGGATTTTTTGACATGGAAAGGGTTGATCCAGAGGAGAATGTACAGGTCCCGGTAGAACGTGTGTCGACTGTGAATGTTACTAGGACAGCTGCTACGGTGGCTGGTTCTGATGAGGCAAGAAGGATGTTGGTAACACATGAACGGACTCATTGGAAGAGAAAGAGAACTGATGATGACAGCGAGTCAGATTATGAAGAAGAGGTACAACAGTTAATACGGAGGTCAAGAAGGGAACGGATAGGTGCAGGATCGGGAGTCGGTGAGAGCTCTAGGGTGGTACGTTTCACTCCACCAGCACTATCCGGTATGACAATGGTTCCCTCTTCATTACAGGTTACAAGGCCAAGCGCTACGGTTGTTCCCGTGGTGGCTACCTCATCTACATTTGGCCTCCCACCCACTACGTTCCAACTTTCGGCTCCTGAGATCGTTTCGTTGCCGCCTCCGACTGTTACTCCAAAGGAGGTCGTGGCACAATTTATCGAGTCGACTGTTGTGGCCACTGCAGGGTTATCGGTGACGATACCACCTGCGGTTACGTCTTTGCCTACTTCTGAGGTCCCGGTTACATCAGAAATCCCTCCTCAGTACACTCAAGATATATCACATCTGAGGTTCGATTTCGATGCAACCTTATCAGACTCAGAACGAATAGCAGCACTTGAACGGGTCGTGGCAGAACAATCCAGGATTAATCTTATCCAGACCCAGGCTATTCAACGCCTAGTTGCAGAGAATCCGATGCAGTCGTCCCTGCTGGTAGAACATGGAAAAATCATAGATGCTCTGAAGGCGTTCTTGGCATCTCAGGGGGAGACGAGCTGTAAAGGCGATGAGTTGAGGACGAAGAAGCGCAATGATAGAGACGATGATCCCAATGCATCGAAAGGTGCAGGTGGTGAGTTGCCAAGAACTGTACAAGCTCTTGGGACTTCCACAACTCAGGGGGAGTCGACAACTGCAGCTGGTGGTGATGATGTGGTGGTAGTGGAGGTTGAGGAGATGGATGATGAGTTGGTTGGTGATGATGATGTATTACCAGTGGAAGAGATATAGAAGATTGGTGAAGAGTTTGTGATTGATATAGAGATAGAAGAGGGAGAGATAGTTGAGGAGAATGTAGAGCATGACATTCCAGATGTTGAGAAAGCAGATATGAGTAAAGAGATGGCAAGTGATGAATCTGAATGGGAAGAGCAGCCTAGATGGAAAGAAGGCTATGCTCAGTGGTTCGTCAAAACGAAGAAACCAGCGGTTCCTACAATGTTTAAGAAGAGTTACAACATTAAAGGTTATGCTGAAGCGAAGAAAGGGATTATTTGCTGGATATATGATGAGCAGTTGAGGCTCTTCGTGATTAAAAGATATGACGGTGTTCAGTATTTCAAAAGACTTTTAAGATCACTGAATACACTGCGAGAATGTGAAGTGAAAGACTTAGCCAGATTGGGGTTGATTAACCGAAGTGATGATAATATGGCTAGAGTTATTGGGAAAATTGTGTGGAAAGAGAGTATAAAAGAGAAGAAATTTGAGCTGTTGAAACCACCAAAGGGAAAACTTGTTGAAGACAAGGATAGAGGTTTGAGAGCAGATGGAAAACCTTGGATGATTATGAAGTATAAGCCGATCCGGTGCCTTAAAGAAGTGCCGATGAAACAGATGCCCAAGTATGTGCTCAAAGATCTAAAGTGGTGGTTTGTTGATTGTGAAACAGCTGAAGCAGTGATGGAAGACGAAGATGAACAAGAGCTGCTAAGAGTTTATGATCCGATGCATCTAGTAAACTTGTCGCAAGCTGATCTGCAGGTGCTGAATGAGAAGAAAATCTTTTATATTCCTGCTTGGAAAGACGAAGCGAAGAAATATCAAAGAATTGTATCAGTTTGTGTACGCGAAGGAGTTCATGCTTGAAGATGAAGATGCAAGGTCGTTGAAGATTACAAGACACGTGTTTGAAGCTAAAGAGATGAAGCTACTGCCAAGGGGGAGTCTGTTGGTGCATGATGTCAGTAGTTCAGTGTCGAGTGTCTGTAATCGTGTTAGTTAGATTTGAGTTTTGTATGTAAGCGAAGTTATCACAAGTTCGCTAGTTATAGGCGAACTTGTGGAACAAGCGAAGTTAGGAACAACTTCGCCTGAACTTACCAGGCGAAGTTGTCGCATATATATATTCAACTAGGTTACGGCTTAGAAGTTGATTATTGAGAGAGTTGATGTTTTGAGAGTTTGTATTCGAGTCAGAGAGTTTGTACTCAGTGATCATAGTATCACGTGTTTACGGTTGAAATACAACGTGTGTTTGATTATCGTATCGTGTGTTAGCTCGTATCGTTTTCTATACTCGTAACGTCTTACGTAGGGATTCCGCACCTACGTAGAACGCGATATCTCGTGTAGATCCGGATGGGAACCTACAGAGATTATGTACGATGCTAGTGATACGACTATCGGAGCGGTTTTGGGTCAACGAATTGATAAAAATCCGGTGGTCATCTATTATGCGAGTAAAACTTTATCCGAAGCGCAACTTAATTATACAACCACCGAAAAAGAATTGCTTGCGGTGGTGTATGCTTTGGATAAGTTTCGTTCGTATATTTGGGGGAGTAAGGTGATTGTTTATTCAGACCATAACGCGGTTCGATATTTGATGGAGAAGAAGGATGCAAAAACACGTTTAATTCGGTGGGTATTGCTTTTGCAAGAGTTTGATGTAGAAGTTCGGGATAAAAGGGGTGTGAAAATGTAGTGGCGGATCACCTATCCCGAATTCCATTGGAGGTTGTCGATGACCCGATGGAGACAAACGAATGGTTTCCCGACGAACAATTGTTATCCGTGTCAACCGCACCGTGGTATGCCCACTTTGTGAACTATTTAGCAACGTGGTCTATTCCAAGTCATTGGGTGAAGAAAATAAGACAACGGTTCATGGCCCAAGTGAAACAATATATTTGGGATGAACCGGACTTGTTCAAGATTGGTTTGGATCAAATGATAAGGAGGTGTATTCCCGATTCTAAGGTATGGGAGATTTTGACTCATGCACATGCATCGGCGTGCGGAGGTCATTTTAGTGGTCAAAAGACGGGTTACCAGGTGCTCCAATGTGGGTTTTATTGGCCCACGATTTTTAAGATGCAAGTGAGTATGCCCGACATTGTTTGAATTGCCAAAAGTTGGGTAGTATCTCGAAACGGGATGAAATGCCATTGCAACCGATTTTGGTGTTAGAGATTTTCGATGTATGGGGAATTGACTTTATGTGCCCGTTTCCAAACTCTAATGGATTTTTATATATTTTGGTTGCGGTCGATTATGTGTCCAAGTGGGTGGAAGCGGTAACAACGAGAACCAGTGACCACTCGGTAGTTTGCAAATTCGTTCAATCAAACATCTTTGCTCGGTTTGGTATTCCGCGGGTTATTATAAGTGATGGTGGGTCACATTTTAAGAATTTCAAATTTGGAAAACTTTTAAAAAGGTACAATGTGAATCACCGAATTGCTACTCCTTATCATCCACAAACAAGTGGACAAGTTGAAGTGTCCAATCGCCAAATTAAAGAAATCTTGATGAAGACGGTGCGGGTCGATAGGAAGGATTGGTCTTCTAAGTTAAATGATGCATTGTGGGCATATCGGATCGCCTACAAAACTCCTATTGGCAAAACTCCTTATCGGTTAGTTTATGGGCAAGGATGTCATTTACCAATGGAGTTGGCACATAGGGCGTTTTGGGCGATCAAGAATGTGAATGCGAATTATAAGGAAGCGGGTGAATTAAGAAAGTTGAAATTGAATGAAATTGAGGAAATCCGGGATGAAGCGTATGAATGTGCTTCCGTATACAAAGACAAACTAAAAAAGGTTCTTCATGCAAAGTTGAGAAAACGAACTTTTGAAGTGGGTCAAAAGGTGTGGTTGTATAATTCAAGGTTAAAGTTATTTCCGGGTAAGTTAAAGAGCAAGTGGATGGCCCCATATATCATCACAAGAGTGGGCCAATTTGGTGATGTGGAGATAGAAGATGTTTAAGAGCAAACAAAACAAGTGGTGAACGGTCAAAGACTTAAACCTTACTTGGAAGGAAAGGACATCAATATGCTCGATGTGGACCTGGTGAGTTACTTGTTACGCTCACCGGATGAGGAAACGAATTAAAAGGCCAAGTTATGTTGTATATTTTAGTATAAGTTAATTTAGTTTTTATTTAAAATTGGTTTTAAAAATTACCTTCTTCGTTTTGGAGTTTCCAAATCAAGTGTGGGGAAGTCCTTGTGAATTTTTTTTTACCGTGTTGGGGACAACTCGGGTTTTTCATGGGGGGTAGGGTAATTTTGAATTTTAATTTTTGGTAAATAAGTTTTTAATCAATTTTGGTTATTTTTAGTTCCTCTTATTAGTTTAATAAAAAATAAATAAATTAATAAGAGGTGAACCGTGGACCACGGTCCAGACCGTGACCCACGGTCGGTTCCACGGCAGAGGGGGGTACCACGGTACGGTGCCCTCTGGTCGATTTGACATAACTCAACCGTGACCCACAGTTGAGACTGTGGGCCACGGTCCACTTCAATCCAAAACCAGACCTGACTAACCGTGACCCACGGTTGAGACCGTGGGCCACGGTCTGGCGGCGACTGACGAAGGGAACCGGTTTTTTGTGTTAAATAAACATTAAAAATTTAATTTTACATCAATTCTATACCACACATACCACCTACTTTCTTATTTACGTAAATTTACATCTTCTTCTTCACAATCCTTTCTCTACAAACCCTAACTCCCAATTTCAAAGATCCATAACTTCCTCATATCTCCATCAATTAAACCAATTTTTGGGTCTAAATTGGCTAGAATTTCACAAGGATTTCAATTATATCATTGCACTTGAAAGAATCCTCTGTTTTGTTGGTTGATTTTGGAAAACAAGTCCAAAAATTTGTGGGTTTTGGTTGACTTTAAAGCTTTCTTCATCTACATCTCCTATAACACCGAGGTATGTAATTTAATTTCATTATTGATGGTATATTGCAATGATGTTGTAAGTTTCTCATAATTGTTCTATATACCCAATTACTTGTTTGAGTGATTAGTATAATGATTATACATTATGGTTGTGAATAGTGGATAAATGTTACAAACTTATGGTTGTTTAATTGATAATGTGGAAATCATGTGTTGGTGAAATTCTTGAAATTTTTGGTAAAATTGATTAATGAGTGATTATCCACAACCATAGTAACAAGCAAGTGTGGGGAAGTTCATGTTGAATTAACTTGGTTTGTTTGGGTTGTTTGTTGTGTGTAGATGGGTAAAACCACGTAACAAGGGTAAGGGAAAGGCATAAACTTCTAATAGTCGAGCAGCCCAAGCAAAGAGGAAAAGAATGCAGGAAGAGCAAGCACATGTGCAAGTACAAATGGTAAAACCCACTTGGAGAGGTGGGGGATTGTCAAAGTAAATGTGGTAAAGCCCACTTGGAGAGGTGGGGGATTGTCAAAGTAAGCGTTGGAATGGCAAGCGGAGCTGTTCACTGATAAGATGGCCACGTTGCATAAACGAATTGAAGGATATATGTGTGAGAAGGAGGTAAACGATCCCGGTTTTAAGGCTTTTGGGATAGTTGACAAATTTGAAGCTTTGGGTTGGGAAGCAGCCCGTAAGTGTGACGATGAGGAAAGTAACACCTTATATGATAGAGAAATTGAAGAGTGGGTGTCCACATTGAGATGTCCCCCCTACATGAAGGGACACGACATGAAATTAATTGGAACAGTGGGCGGACAGGAAGTTGTGATGTCCTTTGACACATTCAATTAGATCGCGTTATTTGACAGTAAACCAAGCAACTCATATATTTACCCTTCTGTCAAAGATTTGTTTGAATGTCCCGACAAGCACCCTCAATGGTACAACATGCTAGCAAAGGTGGTTAAAGCAAGAAAAGGTTTTAGTGATCAGATTAGGAGAAAAGATATGAAGAATGAGGCGAAGTTGTTGATGTCCATTTGCTTATACAATGTGGTGCCCCGTCGGGGGGACATTTTGGTAGCGAGGACAGTGATATTCCAGTGTTGTACGCATTGATGTGTGGAAAGCCTCTCATTTCTTTCCGATATTTAGTAATGCACAACATTTGGAACAGTCGAGAAAGTAACAAGCGGAAGTTAATTCCGCATTGTCGACTGATCACATCATTTCTAAAGAATCATGGTGTGATAACTTACGAGTCGGTGGGAATAACCAAGGTGTTCAAAGAGATTAAGTTGTCGGATTTTCCGGGTTGGAAATACACACAAACCGATAGGCATCACGTGCTTGTGTGTGATAATGTGAGATGGAGTGTAGTTAGAGAGGATGTTGTAGTGGAGGGGCATGATGAGAGAGAACAGGTGGAAGAGTTAGGTGAGCCCGATTACATGGATGTGGGCGGTGGTAGCAGTTCCCAACACGGGGGTTGGGATTATTCGGATGGTTATAATTCTTATAGTAATAATTGGGCCCATGTGGGGTCAATGAATGAGGTGGTGGAGAGGCATAGGCCTTCCACGTATGAGAATTGGTCGGATGAGTCACGCACATTATTTGTGCCATCAGACCTTTATGGGGGCCTATGCTGAACGGGCCGAAAAAGAGAGGCACGACAGGTTGGAGATGTGGAACCGTGCCAATGCTTATGGGCGAGAACATGAGATGAACAGGAGATATTTGGATGATCGTAATCGGAGGATGCATGATTAATGGCATGCATGTGAACCGGTTGTACCAGATCCGCAAATCGTAGATTACACGACTTTACCTCCGTATGACGGTTCAGTATGTTATCCCGAACCACCTCTTCATCACTCCATGTAGATCAACCCGATGCAGTCAATGGCACCACCACCACCACAAGAAGAAGGAAGCAGCAACGGTGATGGGGCTTTTAATTTCGGCCAGTTTTCAGACTTCATGACATCTATCTTTAGGCACGCCCACCCGCCTTACAACTGATCGAGCTGCGTGAGTCCAGGTGAACCTCGTTTGTATATTCTGTATAATTATTATGTTTTGTGTTTTTATTTGTTTTTGGGTGGATGGGTGGTGGACAAAATACTTTTGATTACGTATTATGGGAATGTGTTGAAATGAAGGTTGTGTTTAACTTGTGGTTTGTTTTATTTTTCTTAAAACCGTACAGTGGGGAGAATGTATCCCAAGTGTGGGGATGAGGAAATTTTCGTTTGTTTTGAAAAAAAAAATCAGAAAAAATTAAAAAAATCATAAAAATAGAAAAATTTGAAGAAAAATGTGTTTAAAAGAATCGAAAAGTGGTAAGATGACGGGGTAAAGTTTTGGTCCCTTTTCATGATCACAATTCTCTAAATAACATGTGCCTAGTTGTTTTTAAAAAAGGAGATTATGTAGTTTTCTAACCAAGGTTAGCATACTTTCGGTGTAATAACTTGCATAACACGTTCGTTTGCACTTGAGAATTGAGAAAGTATTGGTTGGTGAGACGGTTGATATTCTCCGATAGAACTTGTACAACTAGTGTATTTCGAGATCTTAGCTTGGCATGAGTGCAAAAGTGATAGAGGCACTTAGGTTAAGCCTCGTCTGGATGAGCGAGAGTGTGGGTTTTGGGGGGTTGGGGCCTCATACATTATACATATGAGGATGGTTATGTGAGGGGCGGGGGCTGGTTCCTTTAGAAAACCTTATTGGGCCTATTCTTTTATTTGATCAACCCCGGTGTTATATTGCGAAACGATCCGACTTAATAGTTTTCTATGTAATTGTTTTAGTATTTATCAGTTAGATATGTGAAGCATTATGTTTATCATGCTGGTATGTAATCTTCAAGTATTATATTAGTTCGTTAAAATAAAAGTTTGTATTAGAGTTGCAATGTTTATGTATGCATAGTTCAAAGTATTATTTATTGAGTTAAAAAAAAGTTAGTGATGTTTATAGTTGTTTATTTCTTTGTTTTCTTAGTTTGTTTGTAATAAGTCGGATCGGGTCGCTTGAGCTACTTTCGATATTCCCTTCCATACCCTTACACTTGGCCCCATTACAACCCGTTTTAAGACCATCTTGATTTGTATTCATGTCAAATGCATTTACATAGGTGGAGATTTGATGATTGTACAAGCGTACGCGAGGAGAACTGATTAAATATGAAATGTATGGATTATCACCAATAAAATGGTTAATGTGTAAATGTGTTATGTGTAGGTAAAAACCGAAAGCATGTTAGGTTTGGTTAGAAATCTTCGGTTTAAATGGAACATCAAGTGAACTAGTTCACCTGATAAAAATAAGGGAATAGGGTATGACTTGGGACCTTAACTGAACCGGAATTGTGGTAAGATTGGTGGATACAAGTTGAATGTAATAGAAAGTTGGTGTTGAGATGTTGCTTGAGGGCAAGAAACGATTAAGTGTGGGGATGTGACGGGTGGTCCATGGGACAACCCTTAAGTGAGTTAATACCGTAATAATTATGTATTGAATTGGTTTATCTTGTGAAATTAAATGACTACGATGTGTTTAGTAAATTGTAGGTACAAAGGAGGTTCCTGGGGCTATTATGGTGTATAACGAAGAATCCAAAGGAACCGACGAGTTAAGAAGATCAAACAAGCGAAGAAAATGAGGATTTGTGGCTGAAGTCCACCGTGGCTCACGGTCTAGACTGTGAGCCACAGTCCAAATGAACAAAAGACCACAGAGGACACCGTACCGTGGCCTCTGTGGTCACCGTGAAGCCCACCGTGACCCACGGTGGAGACAGTGGACCACGGTCCGGAGTCGTAACTGCCGATTTGTCTACATATTTTATGAGTTTTTTGGCTGTCTTTTCATTATCTTTTCATCCAAAACACCTTAGAGACGAATTTTAGAGAGCAACTATTTGATTTTGGTGATTGTAATCATTAAATTGGATTGGAGATTCATCTACATACTTTGATTTATGCTATGATGAACCGAGTGATGAGTGGCTAGTACTCTTTGTGTTCTCTCCCGAATTGTAAGGTTTTCTAATTGGATATTTGTTAATCGTTTATGTTATTGGTGAGATAGTTTTGTGATCATATGATTATTGTGCTATGGTGATTGTGTATTTGTTTTATAATTGTTAGTATGGTATAATTCGTGTTCTTGACTATCCGTTCTTGGTGCCATAGGCATCGAGATTTAGTAGAAGAGAATTAGGGTTAGCAATACTAAACTGATTATTGAGTGACAACCTTGCGTTTTTGTAATCCAAGTACTTAGTTCTCGCTTATCACATCCAAACGCATTTTCACGAATTATAATTGTGTAGTTCACCTCACAAGTAAACATTACCTTTATCAACACTGGAAACCTGAAATCGGGAGAGAGCATTCTTTCTTATATTGTTTAAAACTCGTTTATTATTTTAGTTATTTTTTTTAATCAAAACCAAACAACCAAACCTTTGAATTTATTTTTCTTGCACTTAGTTTAATATAGTTTAATTACTGTGCTACTTAATAACACATTTCCACAAACTCCCTGTGTTCGATACCCTTTTAATGCTATCTAACTAGTTGTATTCGGTTTATTTTTGAGTGAGTCTTCGACAACACGTTAGACAACAGGTTGCAATTAAATTCTGGAACATATAAAACCCCTTTAATTTTCGTTCCATTTGGGAGAGTATGGCTTCCTCTACCTTCAACCGGTACAAAATCCCCATTTGGTATGGTAACCGGTAATTCATGATTGGCTTTTTATTTTTTCTTTAAGCCATTCATTTATGTGGGTTATATGCTCGGGCACCCGAGTCTAAAACCCAAGTTTTACCTTCATTTACTCTACCTGCCATGTTAGCGGTTCGTGGTGCTTTGTCTTCAAGTGAGTTGGTTTTACCTCCAAAGTGATGTAAAAATTGTTGATATTTCTCACCATTTAGCCCCGATATTGGGCTTGCATCACCTTCGACACATGCTGCCTTTGTTTTTCTTTTTGTCTTATTTCCCGGCCACCACTCCGGGTAACCTACTCGTTTAAAACATCGCTCCTTTTTGTGCCCGTCTCTTCCACAGAAATCATAGTGCTCTATGCGGTCACCAGATTCCTTTTTAACTTCTGTTGAGGCTTCCTTATTCAGTTTTGATGTCCCTTCACGCTTGGATGGAACATAGGCCTGGTAGGCTGCATTTTCACTGTTTGGTTTCTTTGCAAAGGTTATAGCCCTTTGCTTTTCATCATCGAGGACAAGGTGGTACGTGGTATTAAGGGTTGGTGTTGATTTTTGTGCAAGAATTTGTGTTCTAATAACCGAGAATTCTGGATCTAAACCCATCAGAAACTCATACAATTTCCTTTTATCTTTAAGATCAGTGAGCCGCTTACCAACATTGCAAGTACACCCGTGACATGTACAATAAGGTGCAGGTAGAACAGCTTGTATTTCATCCCATATTCTTCGCATTTTGGTGAAATAGGCTGAAATAGATGCACCGTCTTTCCGGGTACTGGCTAGGGTTCGTTTCAGTTCATACGCGCGGGGCGCGCTTTCTTTTCCAAACCTTTCTACAAGATCTCTCCATATATCTGCAGTTGTGTTTGCATACCTCACGCTATCACGAATGTCTTTTTCCATTGCAGTGGTTAACCATCCTTTGATCATGGCGTCACACCGCATCCAAGCCGTATACATGAAGTCGGTTTTCTTGGGCTTCTTGATGGTTCCATCAACAAAACCGTTTTTTTTGGCGAATAAAAAATTCACCATCTCTTGCATCCAATCCGTGTAATTGTGGTCTGACAGTGCATCATTGACATGCATCTGTCGTGGGTAATCGGAAGGATGAAGGTAATAGGGTGAAGAAGGGTCTGGCATGGTGGTGTCTGGTTTGTCGCCGGGTTGTTTATCGCCTGCCATGGTGAACAGAGAGTTTGGTGTCAATAAGTTTAGGCGGCTGGTAGGGTTATACCATATCAGTTTTGGTATTGGAATAATTTTGATATATTCAATCAAAGGTTTACAAAGGAATAAATAGCAAAGGAAAACTATACATGGAAACTAAAATCACGTAAATCATACGTAAATCATGGTGGAATAATAGCAGCCACAATCATAGCCTAAAATAAGATTCCAATATAGACAGTGTTTGTGTCTGTATGTGTGTGTGTGTGTGTGTATATATATATATGTGTGTGTGTGTAGTATTTTTTGTTGTTAGGTTTTACTTTTTTTTAAAAAAAAAAATAGGTATTTTCCACATAGCATGCCACATCATCAAAAATATGCCACGTTAGCAAAAATACTAACGGAGTTAGGGACCGTTAACTTCGGAGTGATATAAGAAAGTAACTTATAAGTTAGGAGTGGTGGGAGACAAATCATTAGTTGAGAGTGTTATCGTCTAATGAATGAAAGTTGGGAGTATTAAAAACTAATATCCCATAAATAAATTGTAGATTAATATAAACTTGTTGTGCTAGTAGATCCACATGTTGTATCATTATGAATTCGTTCAGAATATGTTCGATTCGTTATTTTACGGTAGGGATATGCATTCGGTACCATGCCCATAAATTTGCTCATTTTCCATAAAATACCGAATTGTTAATTGTAACGAGTACTGGTACCCGTACCGCACTAGTACTATATCAATAAATTTGGTATGGTATTCGGTACCCTTTTTTTAGAAATTCGTTACCATTGCTGGTAAGACTCGATACCAATACAGTAATGATCTCATCCCTATTGTAGAGTCAGTAAGGTACCTATATACCCAATAATAACCGGCAAAAAAGAAAAAGGAAGAAGAAAAACTAAAAAAAAAGTTGTAACATCATCAAATGGTATCTAAAAAACTATTGTATAAAATCTCGTTAAAAGTTTATAATAATTTTTTGTTTTATTTTTAATAAAATAGGAAAAACGATCATTTTATAATTTTGACACAATTACGTAGTTAGTCCATGGTGTTTCCTTAAAGTAACAAATTGAGTACTAAGGTTTAAACGTTGCAGGTATGGGTACTAAGGTTTTAATCTTGTAACAATGTTAGGTACTAACTTTAATTTCCGTTAAAAGTTAACGGAAAATGTAAAAAAGCTTAGGCGTTGCAGTTGTGAGTCAACAGGAATTTTGTATATATTGATTGTGTTCGTTAAGTTACCGGAACTAAACCTAAAAAATAAATTCATCATATTAACATACTTAAAGAAAATAGTAGCGCTCGTATAGCGTATGATTTTTAAGATTACCATATTTAAAACGATATTTATTCGGGCTATAAAATCCGGCATTGTGTTGTAGCAGTGAGTTGACGCGTATACGATGGGTATTTGTTACATTCGTCATTTTCAGTTAAATTGTATTTGTTATTGTACGGCAAACCCGACCCGTTTTATCTTTCGGATTCTTTGATATAAATAAAAATAGTGGTTTTTATGTTACAAATTCGTTTCACACTTGTTGGATCGCGAAACGTCCTTTTCGGTGCATTAAAACACCCTTTTGTGATCGAAAGCGACTTAAAACGAACTTCAGGGACCTAAATCGACAAATAATCAAAGTTGAAGACCAAACCCCACCCCTAAAGAACGTCGCGCTGCGCGGCCACCAAGGGGCAGGGTGGTCGCGCAGCGCCTAGGCCTATCTGCAGTGTTTCCCAGCTTGTATTATTGTTTTATGCCTTGTTTGACCAAATTAACCTACCCATTTGCATGTAAACTCTTGAAAGAAACACTATCCACAAACCGTTACTCTATCCCTATATAAACAAGACCATCTCACCCATTTTTGGTTGCTCCTTCTTCTCCAAAATCTTGAAAGAAACACTATCCACAAACCTTTACTCTATCCCTATAAAAAGCGGGTGTGTTAAAATATGAGCGTTGAAGCCTGAACATTGGTAAACCCGAGAGTTATGACGGTGAATTGACGCAAATTCCGTTAACTTTTAACGGAAGTTAAAGTTAGTACATAGCATTGTTACAAAATTAAAACTTTAGTACCCATACCAGCAACCTTTAAACCTTATTATCCAATTTTGTTACTTTAGGGAAACGTCAGGGACTAACTTCGTAATTATATCTATAGTTTTTAAAGAACTATGGATAAAAAGATTATCCGAAAAATCGATTTAATCAATTAAACTATCATTAGACAAAATATTTATCACTCACTTGTGGCCTAGTAGTAGGAAGATTTGGGTTCTATAGTGGAGACCCGAGTTTGATTTGCACTTTTGTTATTTTGGGTGAATAATATTGAAAATTAAGGATTTGAGCTAAGCCTTGCGAGATTGTTAGTTTGGATCCTGAGCCCACCCGTGTGTTTTGTCCCACCATGTGTTACGCCATAGAGTATTCCTCTTTGTGGTGGCACAACGATTGTCAAATGGTAGTCGGCGGTATGGTTTCCTCGCCCAAGCCAAACTCTGAAGTCAACGTGAGTCATATTAAGACAAAATATTATGGTCAGAGTTGGGCAAGGGGACTCTCCAAATTGTATAGTGCGATAGCTTAAACACAAAAAAAGGTCATCATTCTAAAAATAATTAGACAAAATATTTGGCAAACCTGAATATGGTGAAGCGAGTTTGTGGTTTAAGTTGTTTGCAAATTCGAAACAAACTACAAACTATACATGGTGAGAGTACATGAATGTGTTGTAAGCTTTGTGTACGCTGATTAACAAACCTTGAAAAATAACATGGCCGGGCCTGGAAAAAATTATAGGAGGAGACTTGTATTACTTCTGCTAACCACATAAGAATACTATATGATATTGCATTTTATAATGTTCTTTCGACTTGGCCTGACTAGGGCCAGCCTTTAGGGAGGGCTGAGTGGTCGACGGTCCACGGCCCGACACCCCGTTAGGCTCGAAATTTTAAAAAAATAAAAAATTATATGTATTTTTATGAAAAATAAGATGTATATTGTCACACCCCGACTTAGGGTCTAGACGTGTGACCAATTGTTGGTACATGTTTTGTACATATATAAGAGTTGAGAGTTTGTTTTAGCGCAAGTCTTAAATAAAATATTATTATATTTGAAAACTCGGGTTTAGATACCCGTTGGATAATTCAATTACTTGTCTTTTAGAAAACATAATTCATTATAGTATTTTAAAATTAAAAAATTTGAGCCACCAGATAGCAGCTCTAATGACTATATCTCTAACTTCTATCATGACTTTCTTGTCTGTTCTAACCTTTCTGATTTCCTTTAAATAGGTGAGAAAATACGTTAGCACACAGCTGGTGAATGACGCTGACTCTTTGTAAAAATCTTTTCAATACATTTGTGAAACCAACAATAATACCTTTGTGACTACTCATTAGGTACCCAACTCAATTGGGATAAAATTACCTTAAGTACATGTACAATTAAAATGTCACACCCCAAACTACGGCCTATGTGTATGACACATATGTTGGTAACACAATTGTAAATAAATCAGAGTTACGGTTAATTAGCGGAAGTCTTAAAAACATGTGGATTTAATTATAAATATTTACATACAAAATACGGGATTTAAAAGTTTCCCGTTTAATGTTTGAAAAGTTACTTGTTTAAGTTTTACAAAACCACCATTCATATAATATGTTTTAAACAAAAAGATCCGAGCCATTGGATATCTTGCACTTCATCATTCCAAGTGCTAACCTTGATCATCTGCAAAATCTAAGAAAATACGTTAGCAAAGAATGCTGGTGAATATGCTGACGCTAAAAATATCTTCTTTACTTAATCACCCCTCGATACTACGTAGGTCTCGGCCCAACGTGGCTTAGGAATAACCAAGTTAAAACAATACAATTTATAAACTCAAGTCTCCATACTCGGTCCCCCCAGCAAACACCGCAGTGTTCGACTAATTGAGTGCCTATATGTCTACACAAGGTCATACTCCCCGCAGGAGAGCGTAATTGTGACCAGGTGTGATGTGCCCACCACATATGAAAGGATCCAGACAAACGTACACGATAGCCTGAGGCCAGTATTTATACCCTTTTTTATAAATGTTTTAGAGACACTTAGTCTCATGTAAAGTTTTTCATATAACACGTTTGACTTATTTGAAAACAAGTTTGTAAAAGTGGGGCGTATTCACCTTTTGATTTGGATCGGCTTCAAACAACGTCCGAGGGTCTTTCCCGTTGCTATCTCGCACCTATAGTACGCGTATAACCAATTGTTAGTCGGATGTACAATCCGGCTTAAGACCTTTAGTCTTATTTTATAAACTTTACCTCGATGAACCTTTAGTTCATAAATCTCTTTTACTTTAAAACCTTTAGTTAAAAAATAATTTATAAACCTTTTGTTTATTTATAAAACCCTACGTTTCTTCTTCTCTAAGAAACGTATTCTTTTCTTTTCTTTATTATTTAAGAATAGTTATTATTGCTTGAATAATATTTTCATAACAAAGAATATATATACTTACACACATATATATATATATATTTATCAATATTCATAATTCTATCTTTTATTCTTTCTTTGTTATATTTCTTTTCTTTTCTCGGGGTATCTAGTATAACCTCGACTTAAGGTTTAAGCCTTTTATAATATTTTATTATTGTTTTCATTGGCGTTATGCCTACCTTTGTTGGCTTATGGAAACCCTAACTACTCGAGCAGCACTCCAACGCCGCTTCACCTTCTTTTCCTTCTCGATCAACACTTCTTCTCGTTACTCTTTTCTTGTCACGCCAAACGACAAACACCAATACTTCACCACTTGTCGGCACGCCTTACGAGACTTATTACCATGATGTCGGATATAACAAACGCCTTCTTGGTTGATACGTCGGTGGAATGTGGCACGAACTTCGAGGAAATGAACACGGAAATCGAGGAATCAAGGCACGGTTTTCGAGGTGGATCGATGGTATGATTGATGGATCTTAGAGAGATGTTAGAGAGAGAGTGGATTACTGAATTGTGGTGTGAAGAATGAAGATCCTGGACTTGCTATTTATAGGCAAAACCTGAAGCCCATCGCGATACGTGATGGCCTCCTGGTCACCCGTCGCGTATCGCGACGTAGCCCATGCCAGTCACCATATAGGTCTGCCACGTGTCGCTACGTGGCAGACGGTGTGCCACGTGTTGACACGTGGGCAACGACGTGCCACGTGTGGACACATGGTGGGACATGTGGTGAACGGTGTGCCACTTGTGGCCACGTGGCAGACCACCTATCAAGTTGTCAGACAACCCATAGCGATACGCGATGGGTCTCTCTTCTGATCCATGCGTATTGCGATGGGTCAGGAAAACAGAATTTTCAAATTAAACCCTCAGGTTTGGATTTTTGACAATTTTGGTCCCTTAGCTTTGAAAATTTGATATTTTTAACTCGAAATTTTCATAATGTTACATAAAACATATACACAATATCATTTCTTTGAACAGTCTCATAGACTTCCAGAAGCATGTTTGATGATATGCATGACCTTAGGGAACTCCGAGTCACCATGTATGAATGGATCCAGACACATGTATACTTTTAATCAGATTGTCCATTTCTTATTATTGTAACACAAGGTTTGAAGGATTCATAGATCTTACGCAAACATTCTAACTCGTAAAGAGTGCGAGAATAACCTTTGTATAAATAGCTAGATCATTGATCTAGCTGTCAGACCTTTAGTCTGTTTTGTATAACTTTAACCTTGATAAAATCATTTGTTTATAAAACATTTGGAACTTTGGTCCCTTTTGTTTATTTACCAATTATATGCTACGTTTCTTCTTCAGAAAGAAACATCTATACTGAGTTCCTTATTCAAAAAGAAACATTAATTTAACTATAACCTTTTATATGAATATTATATTTTTTAATCATAAAGAAATACTATTTTGAC
Organism: Bidens hawaiensis; assembly: GCF_021521415.1. Lineage (NCBI taxonomy): Eukaryota > Viridiplantae > Streptophyta > Magnoliopsida > Asterales > Asteraceae > Bidens > Bidens hawaiensis. The sequence goes on along the minus strand of NW_027494233.1, from coordinate 201,298 downwards.
TATACCACCTGTATGTACATGCTTACGTTTATTAATAAACAAGAAACAACATTTTGACTATAACATTTGCTTAAGAAAAGTTATATTATGCTTAATTTTAATCAAGGTTCGGGCTATACCCCCGACTATGGTCTAAGCCTTTTATAAAAAAAATAATATCTTAGATAGAACTCCTACCTCACACGGATATTCGGAGTTAGATATTCAAAACTTATCGAGCAACACTTCTACTCTATATCGCGTATCGAGGCTTAAACTGCCAGAGCTTCGGAGCTTGGCACGTACTACGAGACTATGCACACAAAACGAGGTAGTGAGAGAGAGAGAGAGTGATTTGATGTGTTTTGAAATGTGACGTGAACCTCCCTTTTTATAGCTGAAATTTCATCCCATCGCGTATCGCGATGGTCTTCATAAAAGGCTCATCGCATATCGCGATGAGTCACTATATACATCGACTGCCACGTGTCGCCACGTGGTGGACACACATCAACGTTTAATTATCCTTGTCATCGCGTATCGCGATGGACCTTGGGCTAAGTTCATCGCATATCGCGACACCGCCCAAGTCTTGGGTTCTGTGAGGCTCCATAGCGTATCGCGATGGCTTCTTGGTCATGCCCGTCGCGTATCGAGATGGGTTAAAATATCAAAATTTTCAATTTTGATCCCTCTACTTTGATAACTTGTCAAGTCTTGTCCTAACTTTCATTTTCCAAAAGCAATAAGGCGGCTCGCGGCGATGCGAGCGTGCGCCATCAAAGCTCCCATCGTCCATCGCCGTCGCCGTCGGGTGCCCCACACCCTCCGCTAGGACCACTAGCTGCATGCTTGACATAAAAGAATATTACTATGGAAACTCTACTCCATATAAAGAGCTTCCAAATTTATCTTACTTTTCATGTGGGATGAGTTTTATATTCCTTATTTATACCTATGTGGAATGCTTTCAATTTCTTCAATCCTTTCATGTTGGATGGATTCTCTCTCTCTTTCATATAGGATGACTTACCTTATATATTTATTTCCTTATTTTCTTTTTATCTAATTATCTAAATTTTTCCCATTACTTGACTTTAAGAGTTTTTTTTATTCTTCAACTTTATTAATTGTTAAAAATTTGACCGAAATTTTGGGGATGTTACATATATTTAATGTTAAAACTCAATTACGTAACAACTAGTTTGGCTTAGTGGCAAATAGGTATTGCTCTCAACCAAAAGATTATGGGTTCTAGTCTCATTTGAACATGTTTAAGCCAATTTTTATATAAAAGTTTTTTACACTACCCAAATCATAACCAAGTATGCACATTTAAAAATTAAATTGTTTAAAACCAACAAAATACTCATTTTACTAGAGCCCAACATATTTTTCTCCTTCGACCCAAATTTTTTTTTCCTTCTCAAAGCTAGGCCTGACCCTAAAATTATAACATTTGGTTATGAGAAATTTGACTATTAAAACCTAACTTCACAAAAAGAAATTTATGAATCCATCATTGCATCCATGTTATAATAATAATAATAATAGTAAAAACAAAGTAGTAAAAGTTGTCATGTATAAATAAAATAGTATCTCAAAATTTGTGTTCAGTCACCGTCAACATAAATATAATGCTTCCTAAGTACGTTTTAAGATCAATGTTAAGAACAAAATAATACATTAAGATTGTGAGATTATGTATAACAATTAAGGACAGTATATGTATACAAGAATCTAGAGTTGTTCACGAGCTGAGCCGAACTGAGCGAAGGCTTGCTCGTTGCTTGGCCCGAACAACTGAAATTCGAACCGAGCGAAAACCGGAACGAGCCAAAATCGAATCGAGCATTTTTCGATCGAACATCGAGCGATTTCGAGCATTATTTATTTCTTTTTCACTTTAAAATTTTCAATAATAAACAAATTTGAAGGTTGTAAATAATATATTTTATAAATAAATTAGTAGTTTTCAGAAAAACATGTAATATATTGTAAATTTTTGTTAAAAATAAGTTTGAAGTGAGATATAATGATAATGTAAACAAACTTCTAGTATTCTAAAAACTTGAATCGAACAGATAAATAATAAAGTTGACGGAATATGAAAAATTTAAATGGGTAAAAATAATTGTAAGATTATATTTTTGTGTGTTGTCTATAAATTTATATGTTATTTCATATATAATTATATATAAAATATATTAAAAATATTCGAGCCGAACCGAACGAGCAGGCCTTTGCTCGTTGCTTGGCTCGTTTACAAATCGAACTGAGCAGAGCGGTCCGTTTTCAATCGAGCGAAAAAACAATCAAGCATTTTTCGAGCGAGCAGCGAGCGAGTTCGAGCGACCGGTTTGAACGTCTTACAAGAATCTTTTATCATAATATATTAAAATATAATATTCATTTTAAAAGATTTTATTTGAAAAAATTTGCCACATGAAAACATGGCCAACCACTACACGATGTCTGAAATTAGTACAAGTGTAGGTATGGATTCGGGCCTACACCTATTATTAGTGTCCTCTTTTCTTTATATACATTTCAAATGGTTAGTTGACACTCACATTCCATAAATTTCATTGGTTAATAATAATTTAAAACAGCTCAAATGGTTGGTTGACACTCACATTTCAATATTTCATACACTGTTACTAGATTTTAGAACTTGATAGACCTCTTTTTGTAATTTACATAAAACCTTTAATGTTTCTTGTTGCTACAAGGAATATAGCAAACAATCATAGTATGGTGGTTCTAGGGGAGCAAAAGAGCCAAGCCGAGCCCGAGCTCGACCAGACTCGAGCCCGGCTCGTTTAAGTTATACGGAGCTCGAGCTCAAGCTCGGCTCGTTTTGATATTTATTTATAAAGTTCGAGATCGGCTCATTTCGTAGTTTTTCAAGCTCGAGCTCGGCACGGGCTCGGCTCGATTAATATTTATTAATTATTTTTTTAATATATATTTATAATTATATATGTATATTTATTTTCATTCTAACTTTATATGAAAAATAATTTATGTTATTTAGTTATTCTTTTTCATAAAACTATATATCAATTAATAATTATTAAATATATATGTATATATTAATATATATATATATATATATTCATAAAAGATATATAAATGAAGGGCTCGTTTTGGTTAGCGAGCCGGCTCGAGCTCGATAAGTGAGGCTCGGGCTCGTTTATTAAACGAGCTTTCTTTTAGACTCGGGCTCGTTTAAGCTCGGCTTGAATGATCTTTTTCACGAGCCGATCTCGATTAGCTCGCAAGCAGCTTGGCTCGTCTGCACCCTTAATGGTTCAAAAGTGTGATCCTATCAAAGCTTCCTACCCTGCAAAGAATCAAAGAAGAAACACGACCGATTAATCTCAGCGCGGGAGAGGGTCACCCGCGATCAACCTCCAGCGTGAGAATAAGTAATATGGTCTTTAGGTTGATAAGTATGAAGAGAGAGTATAGAGAATAGAGTGAATGAGAATGATAATACCTTTGGTGAAATGTTCTATTTATAGGCAGTCTGAAGCTTCCCTGGGGGAAGCTGAAGCTTCTTAAGTAGTGAATATCAGCTCTCCTTTCAGCTTTTTATTTTGTCTTGTAGTTGCTTTTACTTTATTGCAGGCACCAGCTCTTGGTCAGTTGTGACTTTTTCTGACATTACTGTAGCATGAGCTTCTTGGTCAACTTAGGAATCCTGCTGAGCAAGTGTCAAGCTTCCCCATCTAGCGGCTTATGTTTGCTGCTATTTAATTTCTAAGCTTCCCTAGCTTGTGAGCTGCTTCTTTATTTGTAAGTGTAAATCCCTAGACGGATATTTCAATATGATATCACTTGATATCGTTGTTATGCGGAATCTAACAACGAGTGGATTCAATACAAAACAAGTGAACAATAAGAACAAGATGCTAATGCTTAAAAAACACACGTTTATTCACGTCGGGTGCTTAAGCACAATAGATTACAACTCGTCTCTCTCACTCGTCTGCTTCCAACCAAAACAAAAAACCGTACTCATAAAGACCTAGTTACATGTTTATATATTGACTAATAAAGCCCATAACTACCCAAAAGCCCACCGAGATCCATGTGGATCTCGGTTTACAATGCAAGCCCAAAACAAATACAAACCACATCAATATAAGCCCAACAATCTCCCCCTTGATTTGTATCTTTAACTTCAATTGTGCTCCAGTATATTTGCATTCGCCTCTTTGTAAGCACCTGTCCATAAACCTGTACATATGATTGATCCAACCATGCATGTATACTCCTTAGTAGCTGGCTCGCACAATGGTTCAGCCATGATTTGGAACTTGCTAAGAGTTTTGATGCCTTTTTCGTCGAACTTCAGCAAGTCACGTGGATCGACAATTCAGAACTGTCCCTTTCTTAGAAGAATAACGAATGTAGCCGTCTCACTATCATACGTCTAGAATTTCATTTCATCCAGCACTCCATCGGGAATTCTAGTAACTTATGGATCAATTATCCTTGTGATATGTTCCTGGTTGTGAAGGATCAAGGATCCTTGGTATTATCTGTTTACTAATGACTGTGTTTGAGTGGTGTTGTGTTTGATAGGTACAATGGCTCTATGACTAAGTCCACCTCATATTTCGCTGTTGAAGACTCCTAGCACGTGGTCAAAGGACGTTGAAGGGGTTAGTGGAAGAGTGGCGGTTTTGTAGGAATAGTTGTTAGTTGTTATTTTTATTTATATCGAGATTATGATCAACTAGGTACTCACTTTTTTATCTCACGTACATAAACATCAGTGAGAATTCTCCCTAAACAGTACACACACTTAGCATTCTTGTAATCGTTGATCATAATCTCCACCATTTGTAACCTGATTTTTACATTAATAAAGTGGTGATAGACGATTTGTCATCACCAAAGGTTTTTGTGCCGGTGATCCGAACAAGATCAAGGGCTTTTCCTCGTAACAAATCCTTGTGTTTGTGTTTTCAGTCGTTTCATTATTGTTATCATCAAATTAGCACTAGACCTCACCTAACTAATTTGGTTACATTATTCTTAGCCGATTTTTAACCAAAACAAGCGGAATATGAGTCGCCTTCTTTGTTGCTGGCCACATGACATTGACCATGGTTTTCCCAGTTTTTGGATCTCGAACCCCTTTAGCTTTCTTCAAAAAAGATTCGGCTGTAGTCATATTTGGGAATCCTCGATCAACTTGATTCTGTAAAAAGTTCCAGAAGTCGGTAGCCTTTTTATCGTTGTTAGGATTGTGAAAATGAGCGTTGATTAAATCACTTAGGTCAACTTTTGTCCATGACCCAGTGTCTATCATCTTCTTATAATACTCAGTGTTACCCGACTTTCTTTTGACCCACCACACAGATTTATCAATATCGTATCCCCACGACACAACACCTGATCGATCACCATATTTATCAGAGAAACCCTTTTAGTATTCAACAACGAATTTATCAGGGTGATTGGAAGACTCCACATTTTTATTTGAGTTCTTCATTATCATAATCTTCTTTTGTATCCTCTCAACTTGTCCAGCTGTCTTTGGAGGAGCGGCAAGATATTGTTCCAGTGGCTCAGAAGCATCAATATTAGACGTAGGACGCACGCTGGAACCACCACCTTGATTGTCATCGGCTGTCTTCTCACCACTGTCATCACCACCTTTATTTCATCTTCTAACTTCTTAATTAGCTTTTGTTGGAGGTCTAAGTACAGTGCAGTAAGACCGCCCATGTTTGCTTGAAGCTCTTTGATCTTTGAGTCTTTCTCAGTGGTACTAGCTTCAAGCTCTTGGATCCGTACATCCTTCACCACCGAGTCTTGTTCAAGCTCAAAGGCTCGACGTTTTAAGGACTGTACATCAATAGGTTCAGCCTCGAGATCAATCCCCTTGCCCTTGTCTTGTAAGAATCTGTCTTGCATTGCCAGGATGTGTCCAATTTTGTCAGTGGTACTCGAGCTTTGTTGACCAATCGGATCAGACGATCCCGATGGTTCGTTGGTGGATTGAATGTGTTCTTCAAACTTGAACTCATGTGTGATGTCATCGAATATCTGTTCTTGATTTCGTTGATCAGCAGTAGGCGGACCTTGATCAACTTGAGTTTCAATTGTTGCGGGCTCAGAATCTTTAGATTGGTTGGTTGGTGCAGCATCAGTAACCAGCACACCCGGTCTCAGATCTTTCTTACGTTTTTTTCTTGGAATGAGATCAGTCGCTGGTTCTTCTTCAATATCATCATCATGTGTCGCAGTGACTGATTGAGGAGGCTTCAATGCAGTCGACTAGAGCGTTTCTTTAAATGCCTCAAACTCTTTCATTTGATCAGTAGTAGGTACCGATTGATGTTCCTGGTGTTCAGTCTCCATGTGTTGTGATGGATAACTATTAGGCTTATCATCATTAGAAATCATCTCATAAGCAGTTGTGAACCTCTGAGCCAGAGTCACATGTTCATTAGCAATAAAGGCACTAGGACTAGTAGTGACAACCTCTGCTTCAGCAAATGTTCCAAACTTGACTAGCTGATAAAGTCCTTTATCGACCACTTTAGCTCCTTTCCTTTACTGTTTTATCAACCCAAACGTATTGGGACCCATGGCCTTCAGATCGAGCGTCTCTACAGATTTGATTAGATCAGGATAATGCGAGTCGAAAATCATATGTTGATACCTCGGGTACATAAAAAACATCTCCTTCTTCTTGCCATTGAGGTTGGTTATCATTTCATCGAACACGAACTTGGAATAATTGTAGTTCCAATACATGATCAAAGCAACCACAGCCGACATCTAAATGTGGCTTATCTAATCAGAAGCTCCCTTTCGTCTTGAGACACACATGAAGAATGTGTGAATCAGGAACCTCCAGTATGGATGGAATAGACAGGATAATTAACCAAATATATCATAATCATCAGTGACCGGACGAAAGGATAATTAACCAAATATATCATAACCAATAATGTGTGAATCAACAGAAACCATCCATTATCACAGAAAAATTAACCACATAACACCATTTATTTGTGTGTATAATTTATCAGTGACCGGAAACACACTCATTGAGGTCTCATGTACCTTTCAATCGTTATTAACACCTTTGATGATCAAGTATATAGGAGATACAAGCCAAATTAGATGGTTATCAGAGCGAGAGTAATTATGTAATTTTGAAAGTGATAACCAATAATTCAACATAAGTTGCCTTTTAAACTTCAAAACAACTGATTTGGGCCGAAAACTCTGATGGGCTGAGAACTCCTATACATTTGGGCCAGATCACCAGTCTGGGCCGAAAACCCAGTTTGCACATATCAGGCTTTGCATAAGCTCAAATCATGGGCTTGATCCAATGTTTAAAAACGATCTCTTATAGCATTCGTTTCGACAATAGTAAACATGAGATAAAAATAAAGCTAATGAGAAAAAATAAACAAATTGATAATATAAATAAAGACAAAAATAAAAATACAATAATTTAACCACCCGGCCTTCTTGTAATTTTAACAAATTTTGGGATCAAATTTCAGTTTTGATAAGCGAACAACCTTTTAAGAAAAGATTCGAACATTGAATCATATTGATTAAGATGCTTTCACAATGATTCATTTTCAACCCAGTTTGCACATATCAGGCTTTGCATAAAATCAAATCATGTGCTTGATCCAATGTTTAAAAACGATCTCTTATAGCATTCGTTTCGACAAGAGTAAACATGAGGTAAAAATAAAGCGAATAAGAAAAAATTAACAAATTAATAATATAAATAAAAACAAAAATAAAAATACAATAACTTAACCACCCGGCCTTCTTGTAATTTTAACAAATTTTGGGATCAAATTTCAGTTTCGATAAGCGAACAACCTTTTGAGAAAAGATCCGAACATGAAATCATATTGATTAAGATGCTTTCACAATGATTCATTTTCAACATTATTATGAGAAAGAAAGACAGGTTGATAGCAGGTATTAGGATACTTAGCATGATTTTCATTGTATCAGTGATACGAAAAAGATTCAATTAGGCATAAAACTTAGATGGACATCACTTATGGACCCCATGACACCTCCTATCTCTTCTCAAATCGTATTTGGCTTTCCCCAGATCACCCCAATTTGACTCCACCCCCTAGTGAATGATCAAAAGATTTTCTCTATACAAACAAAAATTTGAGCTTTAAGGTTGAACGTTGGACTTACAAGCCATCCAGACTTACAAACAAAAATATTATAAACATAATATTTATGGTGATCAAGACACTAGCAGGCTCGTGTATGACTGGGTAATTGCTTTTCTGCCTATCATTCGGAGATATGTATCTGTAGGCATGCACACATCTTCAAAATGACTCTCCACAGTAAGTTTAGCAGATTTAGTGTTTATCACTTCAACATTTACGCACCATGGAAAGCTACAATACAAATCAATAACTGTTCAAAAGCCTTTTAAGCCTAGTAACTTCACACGTTAGGCACACATAAACAATTTTACTATCATTTTCCAAAGGTTGGATCAATTTTCATTTGCAAATATTTTGAGCTTCTAAAGATCTCTTAACTGATTAATCATATCACTTCCCAGAATATGTTATATAAGACATTTTATATTAAGTCGCCTAGTCACTTTTAGTTTTCAGGTAAATGGCTATCCCGTATGTCTACAGATAGATTACAGGACCAAACATATAAAAGTACATGTCCCTTAAACTTAAGTAACCGACATATTTTTAAGCCAAAGAGTGCAAAAACATTTTTAATAATTTTTTTTTAAGATTTTATAAGAACGCACGCACACTCTTTTTTTTTTAATTTTCTCCCATTAAATTTGTGCAAATATTTTATCAGAAGAAAATATGTACAAATTTACCTAAAAACTCAATCGTCGAAATGAAGCATTTTAAAAAACCTACAAGCAAATTAAACTTGGCTGTTCCGACCAGTTTTGTAAATAAGTCCGCCACATTATTATTAGTGTGAACTTGCTCAAGATGAATCAGTTTTTGGTCGTAAAAGTCACGAATAAAATGATTTTTTATGTCAATGTGCTTGGTTTTTGAATGCTGAACATGATTTATAACAATAGCAATAGTAACATCATTATCAAAAAAAAATTGGAGTGTCAAGAAATTCCAAACCATAATCCAGCAATTAATGTTGCATCCAGATAACCTGTGAACATCAAGCAGAAGCAACAACATAATCGGCCTCAGAGTGGATGCGGACACCATTTGTTGTTTCTTGCATTGCCATGAAATGAGTCGATCACCCAAGAATTGACATCCAGCAAACGTAGATTTCCTGTCAATATCATCTCCACCATAATTGCTATCAGCAAAAGCATATAAAACAAAATCTGAGTTTTTGGGATACCAAAGAGCTAGCTTCGGTTGCCCTTTCAGATATCTAAAAATACGTTTAACAACAACGAAATGAGAAAGTTTAGGATTAGCCTGGAAACGTGTGCATTGACAGACAACAAACATGATGTCAGGGCGACTGGCGGTGAGATACAACAGGGATCCGATAATTGATTGATAGTACATTTGATCTACGGGGGTTCCTTTCAGGATCAGTTGAAATAAGAGGTCTTTCTGCCATAGGAGTCGCTACACTCTTAGAATCTTGGAACTCAAACCTTGACGACATGTCTTCGACATATTTTCCTTGATGCAACATAATCCCCGTCAAACTCTGACGAACCTGTAATCCCTATAAAAGTCGTCATCTCCCCCAACGAACTCATCTCAAATCTCTTCTTCATCACTTCTTCAAATTCAGAACATAGAGCAGTACTTGTGGAGCCAAAAATGATGCCGTCTACATAAATCTGAACCAAGAACAAATTTTTCCCAACAGTTTTAAGGAACAAAGTCTGATCGATGATTCCTCTCTTGTACCCATGCTCTAGTAGATGAGCCGTCAAGTTTACATACCATGCCCGAGGCGCTTGATGAAGACCATAAAGAACTTTGTCTAACTTGTAAACATAAGTAGGATGCTTTGAATCAACAAAGCCTGGTGGCTGGTCCACATAAATTTCCTCTTTTACTTCTCCATACAAAAACAATGTCTTGATATCCATTTGGTAAACCGTGAACCCCATATAGGAAGCATATGCCAAGAAAATCCGAATGGGCTCAAGACGAGTCACTGGAGCATACACTTCAGTGTAATCTAGACCTTCAACCTGACGAAAACCACGAACCACAAGTCGCGCTTGTTTCGAACAATAACCCTAGTATCGTCTTACTTGTTACGGAAAACCCATCTTGTATCTAAAGCCTTCTTTCCGAGGGGCAGCTCCACTAATCTCCAAACCTTGAGCTTTTCAAACTGATTCAATTCTTCATGCATGGCGTCCACCCAGCTTGGTTCTTGTAAAGCCATTTCAACTGACTTAGGTTCAATCTGAGAGATGTAATAGGAAAATAAACAAATGTTGATGTGTCATGTCTGACTTCTGGTTGAGACGCTTGTTTTGAGGGGACCTATGACATTCTCAATTGGATGATCCCGTTGAATTCTTGTCGGAATGGAGTGACCGGGAACAGAACTGGTAGAAGGTAAGTTCGTCGATCTTCATGGATTTCAGATAGAGGATTCTTCCATCCAGATGTCGCAGTACTGTGAGAGTACGAGGTACTGAAAATATATTCATTTTGTATGACATATGGGAATAGAGTGCTCCCAAAAATTGACGAATGAAACTCTCCCCCTCAACTGATGAAGCATTTGATGTAGACTCTTGTGACGACACAGTCTCAGTAACATTTTCTTGTTGACCTACAGACAATGGCTGAGTAGTATCCAATGATTCCGACGGGTCTAAACTCAGCACTGGAGACATATGAGAGTTCGTAGGGATGCCGTCTTCTTCACCAACAACATTTGTAGCACAAACACCTGAATTTCTAGTATCAAAAACTGGAAACACATTAAATGGCTTAAACAGTTCATTATAATCGAATAACCAGTCAGGACCGACACGAGCATCAGCCTCATTCTCTTCTAGCCAGCACACATCATAAGATTCCACTATCTATTTCGTTGTTTTTTTGTAAACTCTGTAAGCAATTCGATCAGCATATCCAACAAAACAACAATCATTAGCTTTGGCTCCAAACTTTGGAGTTGCTTCGAGGTTTAGAAAATTACACAGACTTTCAAAAGCTCGAAAGTGTGCAACCATAGGCTTGTGACCATAAACAATTTCATAGGGAGTCTTCATCTGTGATTTGTTGATCAGCACTCGATTTTGAACAAAACAGGTTGTGTTTACCGCTTTAGCCCAGAAGAACAAAGGTGGCTTTGAATCACACAACATAGTCCTTGCTGCCTCTATAAGAGTTATGTTCCTTCTCTTAACAACTCCATTTTGTTGTGGTGTGCGATCTGAGCTATACTGTCGAAGTACCCCTTTCTCGGCACAAAAATAATTCAACGTTGAATTCTTGAATTCGGTGCCGTTGTCACAGTGAATACCCTTTATCTTTAGATTGAGTTGGTTCTCCATGAGTACCACAAAGCGTTTTATCAATTTTGCAGTTTCACTTTTATTTGACAAGAAAAGACCCAAGTAAAACGTGAGTAATCATCAATAATACCAGACAATAAGAGATGCGAGAAAGACTCAAAACATGAACCGAACAAACAAATCCATATGCAGCAATTGAAAAACTGATGAAATGGTATTAACCAGTTTTGGCTTGTGAGACTTACGTTTATGTTTACCCATAGCACAATCTACACATTCTCAATTGTTACAAAATCCTTGATGGGCAAACCACGCATCAGATCGTTTTTAGCAAGACGGTTTAATTTTTTAATGTTTGCATGACCAAGACGATGATGCCAAAGCATGGAATTATGTCCTGACACTTTTAAAAATAGACAAATGATTTCATCAGGAACATTTTTGTCCATGTTGATCACATAAGCATTATCTTTTCTTTGTGATCGAGCAAGAACCCAGTCTTCTGGTATGATGATACCGAGTTTTAAAATCAAACACTCTTTGTTAGTGAAATGAGTTGAGAAGCCTTTATCACAGATCTGCGAGACGCTGAGCAGACTGTGTTTCAATTCAGAAACAAAATTAACATTCTCGAATTTAAGAACACCATTACTTACAGTACTCTTTTGTGTAATTTTCCCTTTTTCTTCTCCCGCAAAGGAAACATACCCTCCATTAAATATTTGAATGTCGTTCAGTTGTGAAATGTCTCCTGTCATGTGCCTGGAATAGCCACTATCAACATACCAAGGTCTGATGATATTCTTCCATAGTTGTTCCTGCACGATGTGCGAGATTAGTTAGTTTTTGGTACCCAGTCCATAGTAGTGATGGGTAGACCTGATTTATCTAAGTGTGTCACAGGTTGCCATGAAATGTCTTCCTGATTGTCTAAGATTGAATAAAATTGATTGGTCACCAGAGATTTAGGCAACCATTCATTTCTTGATTTTGAATTTTTGTTATTTGTATAAACGGTTGACTTAGTCTCCGGTTTGCGAGCGGAAAACATATTTGACTTTGACTTCCAAATTTGTTTCGCTCCTAAGGAAGACTTGGTTCTCGGGACCGTAACCGAGTTTCCATCACGCTTCGGAAACATATTAGGCTTGGTCTGATGAGAGCTTAACCTGTCAGCCTTATTTCTTTTCCAATCACCATCAGGGGGATTTGCCTCATAATACCTTGATTTATTATAGGTGTGCTTGTATAAGGTATTTTGAGGCACATTCCTCTGATGATATCCATAATAAGGAACATATGAATGGTGTGGACAATTTCTAGCAATATGACCAGGAATACCACAGTTAAAACATGTTTGACGTTTAACATAAAATTCCGTATGGTCTACTCCTGGTCTGTTGTGTGAGCTAGTTTGTCTTGCTTTGTACCTGATACTTGACTTATCACTTGATCTATAATAATTGTGAACATATGAGCTTCCTTCTTTGACAAACTTTGGTGACAAATGTTTATTAGAACTTTTAATTTTATCAATTTATTCAAAAACACGCCACCAGATTTAAATGTTTTGAAAGAATCAATCACACAATTGTCTTTGCTCTTATAAACAGAGCCCGCACAAACATTTGAAGTAACAGAATTCAAAACAGGCAAATTTAAATGAACATTAGAGTTAATGTCTTTATTGTTCAAAACATGTAAATCATCATCCTCATCAGTCCAATCCTCAACAATTACTTCATCTGCACGTGAAGTAAACACATTAGTATCATTCATCCTTGAGGTTGATTCAATAGCTTTTACTGAACCAAGAACACCTTTGCCATTTTCAAATGGTTTACCATACTACATAGACTTTTTCATTTCTTCCTCCTCTTTGGTAAGAGGAAGTCCAGTGTAGTTGTCATTATAAGGAGGGGGAACCACACTATACCCAATACCCCCACCCTTGGTTTCTTTCCATTTTAATTGTTTTTCGATCATGGACTCAACAACGTCACTAGATACATCGAATTTCTTAAAATTAAATTTAGCATTTTCAAATTTATTTGTTAACTTAACAATCTCCAACTTAAAAGCTTTTAATTCAACGGTTAATTCAGCAATTTTCTGTATAGCATCTAAGTGGTGACAACATTTATGCTAAATTCGGATTAAAGTTTAGAGAAATCCTTTTGTTGTGATTCTAGTTTTTCTTTTAAAGCTTTTTCAAATTTTTTATGAGTGAAGTTTTCATGTTTTATCCCCTCCATTTCTCCAATCAAGTTACTATTGTGAGATTTATATAAATCTTCCTTATTAACACAAGATTGAGAACATAATTCAGAACTTACCTCGGATGGGCTGGAATAAGTGAAAGACATGAGTGCAAATTGAAGATCCTTAACTTGTTCCTCAGCTTCGTTCTCTTCTTCAGCAGCATCAATCCGGGCAAAGTTGGCAGTCTGATTGTTGATGTTGAGAGCTGCCATATGATCATTCCAAGAAAACTGTTAAGCTACCAATCCCCGCTCACTTTCACTTGAACCAGCTGTATTTTCTCCTCTTGCATTGCTCACCGAAACAAGTGCCCTTTCTCTGTTTCCTTCCTTAGTTGGATTAGTGCATTCACGAGTGAAGTGACCCGGCTCGTGACAATTGTAGCACCTCAGAGTGTCTTTGTTAAATCCCACCTTCTGGTTAGCTGGCATATTCTAGCTGTTTCCGCCTGTTCTCTTGGTAAATTTCTTCGCTCGAAACACTGCCATGGCTATCTGCCATGAGATATCCATTTCCTCCACATCATCAGGATAGATTTGATCCAACTCAACAGCTACAACTAGTTGAACCAGATCTACAGCATGAAAAGCGTTGTAGCAATTCATGAACCCTACCATCAGGACGATGTTTTCTTGAGTCTCATTTCAGATAGTGGGAATCTGAGTGGGAGATTGACTAGAGGATGCAATAGTTGGCTGAGGCTTAGTGGCAAAAGCAGGTTTTTGAACAGGCTGTGGAAAGAATATGAGAGTTGGTTGTGGCAGTGGCTGAGTGAATTGACCTTGAGCAGACTTAAACATGGAGAAACTATTCTGAGACCGTTGTGGCTGAGCATATTGACTCTGAGAGGAATTAAACATAAAGAAGTTGTCTTGTGAAATGAGAGCATTATTAGAAGCAACAATGTAGCCAGCTGCATTGTAAGAATTGGCATAATTTATAGCACGCTGCTTATCATCCATGTCACATGATTTGATGAGTGCCATTACTTATAACAAAGTTAGCCTGGCAAGATCCTTTGTCTTCTTAATCACAGCAACATTCATATCTTAGCTTTATGGCAGGGAGTTTACCAGCTTATTATTTGTCTCAACAGCGGTCAAGTTTATGTTTGCGGATCGCATTTCAGTTATTAGTGATATAAATCTCTACACTTGTGTTTCTAAAGACTCTCCCAGAATGTGGTTGAACATGTTAAACTTTTGTCATAAGAGATCTTGTCGGCTTCTTCTCATGTCCTCATTTCCTTCATACACTTCAATAAGAGCTTCCCATAAAGCCTTAGAAGACTGTAATTCTCTAAATCCTAAGGCAATTTTAGGTGAAAGTGCCATAGTTAAGGTAGCAAGAGCCTTTTCGTCCTCTTCAGTCTTCTCAAAATTGTGTCGATATACAATTCGACCGGCTTCACAACCATCTTATCAGAATTTTCTCGTTGATAAGTGATATCTTGAGGACCCCGAAAAATGCTCCTCCGAATCTTCGCATCTTTCATTTTCACATATTTTTCAAACCTAAACTTCCACTCAGAAAACCCCTCATGAGACAATAAACGGGGTACACGAGTAGCAATTCCCATGATAGACTCCAATTCTTGATGCAAAGCAACATTTGATGAAGTATTAGTTAAGTAGTCCATTTAAAGTAAAAGCCCAGGGCAAAGTTCCAAATCAACGGTCTAATTATAAGTCCATTTACAATAAGGCCCAACAGAACTGGCCCAATTACACAGTCACAGCCGAGATCAACAGACTTTGACTGAGATCCCAGATAATTGATCGAGAACCCGAAAACTTGATCGAGATCTCAAGAATTTGGCCGAGAACCCAACGACCGAGAACCAGTGAAATCCACCGAGAACTCAAGATTTTTGGCCGAAAACCCTTAAATGTTCCGGAAAACAATCAAGAGACGCCTGAAAACGATCAGGAGTGCCCGAGAACGACCAACAAAGGTAGAGTACTCCCAAAGTAGTTTTGACCAGTTAAGTTTGGTAACAAACTAAATCCCGATATCAATGGGATTTGAATTTTAACCGAAAATAATTCAATCTTTAACCCAAATAATCTCCTTCCACCTCCGATGAGTAATTCACCAGAAAAACAAACACCACGGCCACCAAAATAAGCACAAACCACACTTTTTGAATTCGTGATATCACAACCGATCCTAGAATAGGTGAATAGGCTCTGATACCAATTGGAAGTCCCTAGACGGATCTTTCAATATGATATCACGTGAGATCATTTTTATGCCGAATCTAACAACGAGTGGATTCAATACAAAACAAGTGAACAATAAGAACAAGATGCTAATGCTTCAAAAACACACGTTTATTCACGTCGGGTGCTTAAGCACAATAGATTACAACTCGTCTCTCTCACTCGTTTGCTTCCAACCAAAACAAAAAACTGCAATTATAAAGACCTAGTTACATATTTATTAATTGACTACATAAAGCCCATAACTACCCAAAAGCCCCTGTAAGGCCCGGTCCCGGTGCCCTATGTTAGCGTTGGATTTACTCATAAACACAGTTCTAAATATCAGAGTGAATTAAAACTTTCACGGAATTATATTAAAAGTCAACCATTCATTACAAACATTCATAACTTGTCTTTTTAAACGATAACATCAAGTTATAGCATTCAAATCATCATGACAAATCTTCAGATGTCAGCCTCTTCAGATCATGCCACGTGCCGCCCTCAAGCCAACCGTCTCAGTCTATTCACCTGCGTGCATATTAAAAGTCAGCTACGCTGAGTGAGTTACAGTTAATCAGGCAACATACATTCATACATTCACTTACTTACATATATACGTATCCGAAGATAAATATTACATACTTATCCTGTTATCTTTCTTTCGTTCGTAGATATATATATATATGTATATATATACTTTCTTTCTCTCATACTTTCATACACTCTTTCATATCATCACACTTTCATAATACATACATAACTATCTTTACCATCTCAGATATTTGTAGGGTCTGGTCCCTTTCTTCTCTGTCTCATATATTATTAGGGTCTGGTCCTTTCTATCTCATATATTAATAGGGTCTGGTCCCTTCTTTCCTTTCAACCATACATACACATCTTTACACATAAGTTTGACTATATAATTCATACATACTCATGATCATTCATTTATTATTCATACATCTGTCATAACTCACCTTTCTTGGCGATGCGTGCAATATCCGAAGATCGTTTACGCACCGACAAACATTTATAACATTCATACATATTATCACATCAATCATTGTAGCATACACTTACCATTTAAGGTAAGTGTATTAACGTTAACATTGAGTATGCACATAGCCCCGAAAACATAACAAGGAAGTGGGGCCAGAAACTCACATGAGTCCTGGTATGTTCATCGTTAATGGTTATTCCTTTTCTTTAGTTGTGCACGACTAACTGTATAACAATTAAACGTATCAATTAACTATCACTACCCAAATCGTGTTTCTAGTTTAATTATAACCCTCAACAAACGGGGGTCCGGGGGCAGCGCCCTTGGCAGTGGGTTCTAGGGGCAGCATCCCCTAGCGGGGTCCAAGGGGTAGAGCCCCCTGGTCGGGGTTAAGCTGGCAGGTCAGCTTAGAAATATTTTATTTTTATTAACTGTTCTTAAAAAAAATTTCCATAAGAAAAATGTTTTATTGTTAACTCATTAACCATTTAAGGTATCTTTCATCAATTAATAAAGTTCACGGGCTTCTATGTAATTAAACCATTTATTCTAAGTCCAGGGACCTTTCTGTCATTGTTTCAATCTTAATTTGTTATCCAGTTCGTTAACGAAGGAAGCTCATTTGTTATTTCTTAACGAATGGACCCCTATAACGAATGGACTATTATAACGAATTGGCCTTATAACGAACTGACCTTCATAACGAATGGACTCAATCGTTTGGTCCGGCTAACGAATGAACTCTATAACAAATGAGGTTCATTCGTCCCTCACTTAACGAATGGCCTTAAGGAATGATCATAACGAATGAGGGCTTATTCGTTATCCTATTTTAACGAATTGGATTAACGAATGGCATAACGAATGGGGTTAGTTCGTCATTCTCCCTTAGCGAATGGCTACTCATTCTTTATATCTCCGTAACGAATTACGGTTAGGTCAGAGAATGTCAGAAACATTCTCTGGCAAACTTAACCTCGTACGCCGCCTTTCTGGCGCCGCCGTGTGGGAAAACGGGCGGTGGCCGGAAAAACGTATTTCCGCACCGTTTTTCACCGTTTTTCGTCCCGTTCGATCCAGATCCGATCTAGTGAGACCCCTAAGCTCGTCTTTTGATCGGTTTATACCCGATTCCATCCGGATCTCGTAACTTTAACGGTTGAGGGTGTTGGTTCATCATTTCGCGTCTAGATCTAGCGGGTTTGGATCCATATAATATCATAACATTATTACCTCGGATTGATGCTCGGGTTTTCTTGGTTATTTAGGCTTAGAAAAAGAGAAAATAGAGAGAGAGAGATAGAGAGAGAGCTTAAGTGTGTGCTTTGGGTGGTGTATGGAATGGATGAGAATGAATGGATTAATGATTAATTATGGTATTTATATCATGGGTCATGGGCTTAAGCCCATTGTCTCTCTTCCTTATTAACCTAAGTCGATTACCCATTCACTTAACCCAACACAAGCCCAACTCATAATAATTAATATTATTATTTTATTAACCGAACGGGAAATGGGATGTTACAGCCCCCCCCCCCCCCCCGGGTAGAAGTATTCAGGTTGTAACGATGAATGCTTGTGACTCAACTCTTTTTCATTATCCCCCCACCGTAGGTGTTTAATGAGTTTTGGCTCCGCGGCATGCCTCTTCATAGACCAAAGCATTACCATGGGGACTAATTGAAGTAATGAGCCTCCCACATGTTGCGTCTGACCAATTAGAACCCTGAGTCAGGAGGTCATTATAAGACTGACGGTTAAAGTTGTGGCTAGTTCAATCCTGACCTTCCATTTGTCCCTATCCTTGGGGATTTTAAATTCAAATTATCATCCATAAGTTATAAAACCACAATTAACCTCTCTCCATATTTTATTCCCCGTTATTTCTCCATTGTAACTTATCCTTTTCATCAGTTTGATACTTCATTCATTCTCCTCCTTTCCGAAGATACAACCGTTTTCCTTCCTTATTTCTTTGGTTATGGGTTCTAAGGGTGATATGGCTACCCAATTTTCAAAATTAACTCAGGCAGAACTTGATCGATTTTGCTTGGACTACGTGATTTGGGTTGAATTAAAGCCTGAATTGCCAAACCCTTCCACTCCCGTTTCGAGCCATCCTAAAGGTAAAATCGCTATTTACACATGATACTTTGATCTATCGAATCTTCGATACCCTTTTTCAAAGTTTTTTTCAAGTGTCTTGGAGTATCATGGTGTTTGTCTTGGACAATTGACTCATGTTGGTGTAGAAAGAGTTCTGCATTTCGATATTGTTTTCCATGCTTTAGGCTATGAACCGTCCTTGCCTAGGTATCGATGGTTCTTTCAACTTGCGAAGAATGGAAACTGGTTTATTGGGGAGAAGACTCGATGCGAAACTAGGTTGATCTCGAGCACTGTTGTGCTTACTTATCCATGGAAAGATAAGTTCTTTTTTGTGTCTGATTCTTTTTTCCTTTTCCTCCGGTGTGAAGGAAGCATGAGCTTACTTTAAACACTCCTGAGCCGAAGGTCGAGGAGCTTGACGCTACCTTCCTCAAGAGCCTTCGATCTGTGTGTTGCAAACTTCAAACTTTCACATAGGTGTTTTTGGTCTACCTAGGCCTGAGTACCAAGTGGCCTAATCCCCACACCAAACCCAAGATCTTATGGGTGATAAAGGTATGTTACTTGTTTGTTTTTTAAGCTTCTTTCGTTATTTAAGTTTGACCTTCACCTTCCTAAATTGCAGAGGTTAGTTTTCTGGAGTTTCTTTCACTTGAAGATTGCTTTGTTGCTACCTTTGTGTCTTCTGAGGTTGCCCAAATCATCTCAATGTTGTTGAGAATACTAAGGAGTTCCGTCAGTCTAGTTATCATGTTCCTACCTCCACCTCTTCTGGCATTCCTCCCAAAGGTAACTTTAGGGAGACTGCTTCTACTCCTGTTCGGAGTAGCAAGAGATTCAAAGGAACAACCTGCTCCTAGCTCCACTACTACCGATCCCATTGATTTGGATGAGGATGTTGCTCGTGTTGCTTCAATCACCAGCTTTCCTCTGGCTGGTGCAGAGAAGCTTTCCAGAAGCCCTTCTCCTTCACCATTAAAGGTACCTTCCAAGCTGTCATACCCCGACCAAAAGCGGTAGAGCATGTCGGGGCGCGACATGATTGTTTCAATGCACATGACACTATTAAAGGGTCAATATTTAAACAACAAATTCATTACATTTAACATCAGAACACAACACAACTTGTTCATTACAAATTAAACAAAGTACAATATAATAAATAGTTTTATTTAAGTAATAACCTAACGGTTCAAAATAAAAATAGTGTCTTCAAATCTTCATTCAACCGATAATCAAACCTGTGACGTTGAATAAAATATATTTCATCAACACGAATGTTGATGAGCAATTCCATGATTTTTGTATATATAATATGAGGCAAAATCCACCATACTTATGTGAAATCATAAATAATAACAACAATTGCGGTATATAAATCATAAATAAATTAGGCTCATTTCTAATAGGTAAAAATACCAAATTACAAGGAGGAGCGTATGATCATACTTATTGAGGATGGGGATCAGGTCAACCAACAAAAGCAATAAACATTTAGCAGTTAATCATATGAGGCATATAACACACAATCGATCAAACATTCTAAGTAACACATAAACTAGAGTTGAGGCTTGAGAATCCAAGTCTTAAATCATTTTTGTATAAGTATGTAAGCTACCCTCAAAGTATATAAGCGAAAACGGGGATGAAATTACTCACTTGGAAAAAGTGACTTCGATGAAGAAAAATAGATAATAATAATCTTCAAGAAATCAAGTCGACGGTTTAACGAGGTGTCCTAGACTGAAGGTTCTTGAGTTAATATTGAGTCTTGAAGATGGAAAATAAATGTTATAAAATTTCATAAAAACAAGACCTTGATTTTTAGTTTTACTCAACCTTTGTTATGTTTTACATAGGGGAGTTGGTTTAGTGCTAGTGCACACGATCCCGTTAATGTAAGCATCAAAATCCGACTTTTAAAGATTTTTGCGGTTTAGTCGGTATGGGACTTGATAAAGAAACAAATACACATCCAACTTCCCAAAATATTTAAATATATGAATGAATTTAATAAAATCATTATCTTAAACAAGTTTAAGAATTTTTATTAATCAAAGTCCCAAACCCGGGTTTAAGCGAGTGTAAGTCGGCCCGATCTCGGTATAAAACCAAATCTGGTTTCGACATACCATAATCTTAGAAATATAAATAATATAAAGTTCAAAATGAGTTAAAAAGGTTTGGGAAGATTTTTGCTGGTTTGAACGGTGACTAGCTTGTTAAGACGAGTAGTTTGACTTTTACTCGATTTTTACCCGAAACTTGGTTTAAGCCAAGATTTGTTGCAACACTTCTAAAATCTTAAGTAATATGAGAAATATAAAGCATATCAATCAATCAATCAATCCCTGTATATCCCACTGCATAGCACGCTATCCGTAGGGTCAGGCAAGTCTTTCCTCTATCCGTGAGAATAGAGAGGCTGCTTCCAGAGAGACCCCCAGCTCATAAAGCTACATACAGGTAAACAGAGTAAACATACATCCTATAAGAAAAGACACTTAGCAATATATAGATAGCAAACTACCAAATAACAAGGAATTTGTAACCTACTAAGAATAGGGCATAAGAAATAAAAAGTAGCATCAAACAAAATATAAACATAAAAAACAAGGAGCCAGGCTAGCCAACTAGACCCTAAGTACAAAACTAAGCTAACTAGGTACAACTAAAAAGTTAGGATGAACTTTTGGTGGTTTGAACATTGACCAACTTGTTAAAACAAGTGTTTGGTTTTACCCGGTTTTTACCCGAAACATGGGTTCAAGCCAAGATTTGTTCTACACTTCCATACCAACCATATAATAGCTAAAGTATAAAAAAAACTCAAATCTAAAGTGTTTTATACAATATTTTTTTTTAAAGTTAAATAAAGTGCTTAAACGAGTGTTCGGTTTGGTTCGGTCCTTGACTCGGTATGAAACCGAGGATGTTTACCACATGTCCAACACCATAGAACTAAAATATAAATGAAAACTCAGATATAGAATGTTTTCATGCAACATGGTTGTTCAAAAGTTAATTAAAGTGTTTAAATGAGTGTCGGTTTTGGTTCAGCCCTTGACTTGGTATGAGACCGAGGATGGTTACCAGTTACCACATGTCCAAAACCATATAACTAATAAGAAAGTGAAATTTTCAAATCTAAACTCAAACAAGAATGTTAAGCGAGTAAACTACCCGAAAATGACCCAAACGGGTATAAAATGCAAAAATTAAGTGTTCGAATGTCCAAAAATTTTAAACAAAGATGAAAATTGTTTCTTAAAATAAATTAACTTATAATAGCTGAAAGTAACAAAAACATATACCCGAACGGATTGAAATGCAGGATTCGGTTTCATTGACTTTTAAAGTCGAACTTAAGCAAACCTGGCTAGAACAACTTGCAAGTTCAAACAATTTAGGAGAGAATGGTGAAAATGTGCACGGAAAAATGGCTGAGATGAGTGGGAATTTATGGGGGGGATTAGGGTTTGAGGGGTTGGATAAAACATTTATCCAATGGGTAACCGGTATACTTTGATTCTTTATTTAAAAATAAGTTAAAATGTGTTTAAAGTTAAATAAATTATATCCAGAGATAATATCAAGTTTGGTGGGTTCTAGAATTATTACGGGTTAAGTCTTGGTCGGTTTGGATGTTAAAACATGAGTTCGGGCCTTAAATGAGCTTAAACAAACCAAAAAAAATGTTAAAATTGATTTTCTGTTTTTTTGCTGAACCGCGGGCTGAGGCCAGCCCTATGCATCACATGAGATGGGGTTCTTGGCCAAACTTGTTTTGGCAATTTTAGTCTCTGTAGTTCGTTTTAGGTCGTTTTGAGCACAAAATAAGCGTTTTAAACACCGTTAAAGACTTTGAAACGAAACGACAAATATGGAACATGATTATAACATAAAATTCTTTGTTTTATTAATATTCAAAGATCCAAAAGCAAAAACGGGTCGTGTTTGCAATACAAAAATGAGTGCAAATGTGAACCAAAATTGTTGTCACACAAGCCCTCTGTTGCAAAGGATACCTCGGTCACTGTTTCTAAGGATGTCTCTAAGACTGCTGCTAAGAAGCCTATTCCTGCAACTACTGATAAGAAGGTGAGGAGCCTGTTGATAAGAGGGCGGAGGGGAACAAAGAACCTGTAAGTGTTAAACCTCCTACTGCTGAGACTGTTATGGTGGAGAAAGCAAAAGGGAAAGGTGTTGCTGGTAAATCGGAAGGTATTCGTTATCCTCAATCAACTTATGTTTTTGTTCCATCTTGGGGTACGTGATTGAGATACGTTGAAGAGGCCGACCATTTGCCGGACCTTCTTTTTCATTGTATTCATCCTACTGAGAAGGTGTTTGTTGAAAGTTTAAGCGATGGTGAGGTTATGGGCAAGATTTTTCAGCACTTGACTTACTTGGTTCCCTTCGATACTGATGGTATGGGACGAGGGAGTCATGCTCCAGGAGATATCAAGAAGCTGGAGGACGAGAAAGAAAAGCTGAAGAGTGCCTTGGTTGAGGCAAATGAGAAGGTTGTGATCTTAACCGCTCATGAACAAACCCTGGTTCATGAGCTTGTTGTTGCTAAAGCTTCTCTCGAGGATGAGCGAAACAAGGTGGAAGCTTATGCCAAAGACCTTTATGAATTATGAGGAGTGTCAAAATGTCAGTCAAGAGAGAAACTTGATTGTTGAGAAGGAGAATAAGCAGCATCCTAATCGTGAGAAGCTGGAGAGTGAGAAGCAGAAGCTTGTTGATGAGAAGCTGGCTACTGATGTTACCATTGTTGATCTCAAGGCCCAGGTTAATGAGCTCTTTTCTAAGAAACGGTTTGTGTTTAAGCACGGTATTCCTCATGTCGTTTCATATCTCTTGCATAGTGGTGAGTTTAATTCGGCCTTTGGTGAAGTTTATATAAGGGCCATTGCTCATGGTTATCACCATGGCTTTTCCATCGATTTTGAGGCAGGTCAAGCTGATCATCCCCTTGAGGGACTTTAAAGCTATCGACCCTATGTTGCCGCTGACTTTGCAACTTCTGTGAGGGCAATGGAGATGAAGACTTTCCCCTATCTTGAAGCCGTTGCTCGTTGTCACGATCTTCCTTTCTTGGCTTTTCAAGCTATTGAGCCAAAAGGTCACAAGAAGGAACTTGCATATCAGGTGATCCAAGCTATGGTTGTTAAGATTACTAGGGAAGTTAACTCCGATGGAGACCATGGAGAAGATGAAGCTACTGTTGAAGTGGAGTATTCGGCTGACTGGGAAGCTGACGAAGATGAAGGGGAAGTTGAGGTTACTCCTTCCCAAGCTAATGAATCTAAGCGTAACCCTTCCCATGTGCGAGAAGTTGAGGATACTCCTTCTCGTGCCACTGTTGAAGCTCCCCAGGATGACATTGTGTCACACCCCCAATCTAGGCCTAGGAATGTGACCCACAGTTGGTATCGTGTTTGTAAATAAATCAGAGTTGCGGGTTTAAGTGGAAGACTTTATAAAAACAAAGGATCGATATTATAAATATTTACAATGCAAAAGACGAGACGAAAGTCTCGTTTGGTTTTACTTGTTTATACGTTTTACGAAACCACCACGTTTTAATATTTACATAAAAGTTATCCGAGCCATCGGATACTTGAGCTTCCTCGTCCTTTCAAGCTCTAATCCTGATTACCTTCGTTGGTCAACCCCTTTACCCTTGAAGAGGGTATCTCCTCCTTTCCTTGAGTCGTGAGTCATCACGACCTTCTTATCTTCTTCTTTATTGCGGATCATTCCGCCCATCAAGTATCCTGCTAACTCCATCGCGGAGTCAGCAGTTTGTGGCAAGTACGATCTCACCATGTCACGAATTTCACGTGGTAGTCCCCATATGTAACGTGTGACTTTGCTGGATTCCGGGGAAACCAACTGGGGCACTAAACAGCAATACTCGTGAAATTTCGTGTTGTACTCATGAAGGTTTGTTCTGACAACCTTGTGAGTCAAGAACTTGGTTTGGATCTGGTCTGTCTCATGCATCGGACAGAACTTTGACATCAACAATTCTTTAAACTCATTCCACGTCAGACTATACATCACCTCCCTTCCTCTACTCAAGATTAATTCGTTCCACCATTCGGGTGCTTCGCCTTTAAACATCAAAGCGGAGTATTGTATCTTTTCTTTTTCCGTACACTTGCTCGTGATCACAATCATTTCCATCTCTTCAAGCCACCATACGGTATTGATGGCTCCCTTGTCACCATAAAACTCCTTCGGCCCATAATACTTAAAATCTTTGAATGAGCAACCACTTATTTTAAGTTTCTTAAATTCTTGTCTCATGCCTCCATCGGCATTTGATTCATGCATGCTTTCATCCATACGGGAGGGTCCAGATCGGGGTTTGGAAACAGACTTTCGAGAAGGATTTTCATAATGTGATTGTTTTGTTTGGGATCTATTTTCAGATGCTTCTTTAACAGCTTTATCAATCATTTGTTGTATTTGATTCATGTATTTTTCAGGAATCGGATCCTCTTGTGCTTTCTCGGGACCTTTCCCTTTCGCTTCTCGTTTCTCGGCTTCCTTTTGGGAAACCTCACGATTATCGCTTTTTCTAGACATTTTCTTTTAAATCTTTTTATCTTTTATATTCCTTGATCTGAAATTAACACATTCCTTTTATTATACAAGTTTTACTTATTTCACATTCATATACTTATCATAACTGATACGTATATCTTTTTACAACATACTTTATATATCGTTTAAAACGATATATAAGATCCTGTCCTTATTACATAAGTTACACATATTATACAACTATTTTACACACAAACTTCGTCGCCTATTCCATCATCTTCTCAATCTCCCATAAACTTCTTCACAACTTTGGTGAGTTTGGTGTATTTGCGAAGTAGTTTATTTCCCATCTTCTTTTTCTTCTTTCCATCAACATGAATTTTCTTCCTCAACTCATCAATCTCTTGTAGGGCTCGATCCAAATGCTCTTCCTGGGACTGCGGTATGTCAGTAGGATACCCATATCTTGGTGGTGGGTCGCGGTAACCCATCATCACAATGTCGTAGTGGTTTTTGGGATCTGGGTATGGTGATGCAGTCTCGTCGGAATGATAATTGAAGCATGCATTAGCTGCTTCATTCTGTTCACGGATTTCATTGGCCTGTTCTTCAATGGATGGAATCTTGTCTTGATAAGGTGAGATACTTGATGATGCTTTACCCTTAAGTTCTTGAAGAAATTTCATGTACGGATCCACGGACCCATAAGTTGGTGTTTGTTCACCCACCGGTGTGTTTATTTCATTCGGGTTGTCCATGTACTCTTCCTCGGGGTCGGTTTCTTCCATAGGTTCTTCTTCGGTCATTTCTGGGCCAGTTTCCTCTTCTGGTTTTTCCTCCAGTTCATCTTCCGTCATTGCCGGCATGTGAATCTTTTCGTATGGCATAATCACCCTCATCTTGGGCTTGTGGAATTGCCCTTGAGAATTGGCAGTATCCATGGTTGAAGTGCCGGTATGCCACCTCCTTTGGTCGGAGTGACATTTCATCCATTCGGAAGATGGAGATTTAGGTTCCTCCTTGATTGGTAAGTTTGCGAGGAAATAATATGACGGGTGTGGATTTGGTGGCACATATATTGGATCTGAGTAATGGGGTGGAGTCTCCATGGGTTGATAAGTCGGAATTTCAGAAAGATAATATGTCGGTACCTCCGACGGTTGATACATAGGTAGACTTGTGGAATGATAACTCGAGTGTCTCGGTGGTTGGTACACTTCATGTGGTATATTGTCCAAATGATAGATAGGACTTGGTTCCATGTTAGGATGTTGGCTAGGTCCTTCGTTGGATTTGAAAAATGACTCAAAGTAATCCTTGCTCATGATGTCCTTGGGGAATTTGTAATACTTTCTTGCTCTTCTTGCTTCATTATCATAATACTTCATTAATTCTTCATACGACATCTTTTTGGGTGGTTTAGAATGTAGAGAGGGAAAGAAAGGGTTACCAACCAATCTTATCCCTATTCAAATAAACAAATAATTATTTCCTATGCTTGAATCGAAGCTTGGGTGTTGTTTTATAATAGCCAATTCGCTAAGATCGATGGCTCTGATACCAACCTGTCACACCCCCAATCTAGGCCTAGGAGTGTGACCCACAGTTGGTATCGTGTTTGTAAATAAATCAGAGTTGCGGGTTTAAGCGGAAGACTTTATAAAAACAAAGGATCGATATTATAAATACTTACAATACAAAAGACGAGACGAAAGTCTCGTTTGGTTTTACTTGTTTATACGTTTTACGAAACCACCACGTTTTAATATTTACATAAAAGTTATCCGAGCCATCGGATACTTGAGCTTCTTCGTCCTTTCAAGCTCTAATCCTGATTACCTTCGTTGGTCAACCCCTTTACCCTTGAAGAGGGTATCTTCCCCTTTCCTTGAGTCGTGAGTCATCACGACCTTCTTATCTTCTTCTTTATTGCGGATCATTCCGCCCATCAAGTATCCTGCTAACTCCATCGCAGAGTCACCAGTTTGTGGCAAGTGCGATCTCACCATGTCACGAATTTCACGTGGTAGTCCCCATATGTAACGTGTGACTTTGCTGGATTCCGGGGTAACCAACTGGGGCACTAAACAGCAATACTCGTGAAATTTCGTGTTGTACTCATGAAGGTTTGTTCCGACAACCTTGTGAGCTAAGAACTTGGTTTGGATCTGGTCTGTCTCGTGCATCGAACAGAACTTTGACATCAACAATTCTTTAAACTCATTCCACGTCAGACTATACATCACCTCCCTTCCTCTACTCAAGATTAATGCGTTCCACCATTCATGTGCTTCGCCTTTGAACATCAAAGCGGAGTATTATATCTTTTCTTCTTCCGTACACTTGCTCGTGATCACAATCGCTTCCATCTCTTCAAGCCACCTTACGGTATTGATGGCTCCCTTGTCACCATAAAACTCCTTCGGCCCATAATACTTAAAATCTTTGAATGAGCAACCACTTATTTTAAGTTTCTTAAATTCTTGTCTCATGCCTCCATCGGCATTTGATTCATGCATGCTTTCATCCATACAGGAGGGTCTAGATCGGGGTTTGGAAACAGACTTTCGAGAAGGATTTTCAGAATGTGATTGTTTTGTTCGGGATCTATTTCCAGATGCTTCTTTAACAGCTTTATCAATCATTTGTTGTATTTGGTTCATGTATTTTTCAGGAATCGG
Source organism: Bidens hawaiensis (assembly GCF_021521415.1). Lineage (NCBI taxonomy): Eukaryota > Viridiplantae > Streptophyta > Magnoliopsida > Asterales > Asteraceae > Bidens > Bidens hawaiensis. Next base: position 173,011 of record NW_027494233.1, on the reverse strand, counting down.
ATCCTCTTGTGCTTTCTCGGGACCTTTCCCTTTCGCTTCTCGTTTCTCGGCTTCCTTTCGGGAAACCTCACGATTATCGCTTTGTCTAGACATTTTCTTTTAGGGGGTGTTTGGTAGAGAGATTTGAGGGTGGAGAATTAGGTTTCTCTTGTTTGGGAGAATTAGGCGGAGAATTGGGCGGAGAATTGGTTTTCTCTGAGAATTGGGTGTAGGCAAAAAGTAGAGAAATCCAATTCTCTCCATTTGGAAGAGAAATGGAATTCTCTCTGCTTCTAAATCGCGTCTCTGCTCTACTCCGTTCGCGTATGATGATGATGATGCTCCGACCGGCGATGGTGATGATGATGCCGACGTCCGGCACGGCGGCCGACGCCGCAGCCACGTCCGTTCGCGTCTCTGAGCCAAAACGAAACCCTAAATCGCGAGGCGGTGTTGCGAGGCGGAACCCTAAATCGCGGTGTTGATGTTGCGCGGCGATGATGATGACGCTCTACTCCGTTCGCGGTGTTGCAACGCGTCTCTGAGCCACCATTTCTCCACCATGATGATGCCGAGGCGGAACCCTAATCACGTCTCTGCTCCCGTTTCTCCACCCATTTCTCTATTGTACCAAACAAAGGAAATGATTGTCAATTCTCCACCCATTTCTATTTCTCTCCAATTCCATTTCTCTCCCATTTCTATTTCCATTTCTTCCCATTCTTTTTCTCTGTACCAAACACCCCCTTAAATCTTTTTATCTTTTATATTCCTTGATCTGAAATTAACACATTCCTTTTATTATACAAGTTTTATTTATTTCACATTCATATACATATCATAAATGATATGTATATCTTTTTACAACATACTTTATATATCGTTTAAAACGATATATAAGATCCTATCCTTATTACATAAGTTACACATATTATACAACTATTTTACACACAAACTTCGTCGCCTATTCCATCATCTTCTCAATCTCTCATAAACTTCTTCACAACTTTGGTGAGTTTGGTGTATTTGCGAAGTAGTTTATTTCCCATCTTCTTTTTCTTCTTTCCATCAACATGAATTTTCTTCCTCAACTCATCAGTCTCTTGTAGGGCTCGAAAAAATGCTCTTCCTGGGACTGCGGTATGTCAGTAGGATACCCATATCTAGGTGGTGGGTCGCGGTAACCCATCATCACAATGTCGTAGTGGTTTTTGGGATCTGGGTATGGTGATGCAGTCTCGTCGGAAGGATAATTGAAGAATGCATTAGCTGCTTCATTCTGTTCACGGATTTCATTGGCATGTTCTTCAATGGACGGAATCTTGCCTTGATAAGGTGAGATACTTGATGATCCACGGACCCATAACTTGGTGTTTGTTCCCCACCGGTGTGTTTATTTCATTCGGGTTGTCCATGTACTCTTCCTCGGGGTCGGTTTCTTCCATAGGTTCTTCTTCGGTCATTTCTGGGCCAGTTTCCTCTTCTGGTTTTTCCTCCAGTTCATCTTCCGTCATTGCCGGCATGTGAATCTTTTCGTATGGCATAATCACCCTCATCTTGGGCTTGTGGAATTGCCCTTGAGAATTGGCAGTATCCATGGTTGAAGTGCCGGTATGCCACCTCCTTTGGTCGGAGTGACATTTCATCCATTCGGAAGATGGAGATTTAGGTTCCTCCTTGATTGGTAAGTTTGCGAGGAAATAATATGACGGGTGTGGATTTGGTGGCACATATATTGGATCTGAGTAATGGGGTGGAGTCTCCATGGGTTGATAAGTCGGAATTTCAGAAAGATAATATGTCGGTACCTCCGACGGTTGATACATAGGTAGACTTGTGGAATGATAACTCGAGTGTCTCGGTGGTTGGTACACTTCATGTGGTATATTGTCCAAATGATAGATAGGACTTGGTTCCATGTTAGGATGTTGGCTAGGTCCTTCGTTGGATTTGAAAAATGACTCAAAGTAATCCTTGCTCATGATGTCCTTGGGGAATTTGTAATACTTTCTTGCTCTTCTTGCTTCATTATCATAATACTTCATTAATTCTTCATACGACATCTTTTTGGGTGGTTTAGAATGTAGAGAGGGAAAGAAAGGGTTACCAACCAATCTTATCCCTATTCAAATAAACAAATAATTATTTCCTATGCTTGAATCGAAGCTTGGGTATTGTTTTATGATACCCAATTCGCTAAGATCGATGGCTCTGATACCAACCTGTCACACCCCCAATCTAGGCCTAGGAGTGTGACCCAAAGTTGGTATCGTGTTTGTAAGTAAATCAGAGTTGCGGGTTTAAGTGGAAGACTTTATAAAAACAAAGGATCGATATTATAAATATTTACAATACAAAAGACGAGACGAAAGTCTCCTTTGGTTTTACTTGTTTATACGTTTTACGAAACCACCACGTTTTAATATTTACATAAAAGTTATCCGAGCCATCGGATACTTGAGCTTCTTCGTCCTTTCAAGCTCTAATCCTGATTACCTACAAAATGTTAAATAAAATACGTCAGCAACGTATGCTGGTGAATATGCTGACGCAAAAACATTTACTTTACTTAATTACCCCTCGAGACTACATAAGCCTCGCCCCATCTTGGCTTAGGAATAATCAAGTTAAACAATCATCATAAACTCGAGTCTCTGCACTAGGTCACCTCAGCGAAACACCGCAGCGTTTATGACATAACTTAGGTACCATAAATATACACATGGCCATTCCCCTCTCGGACGTAACTTAGGTCCGGCCCATCGTGGCTGGAGGTCGTGACCAAGCGTGGTGCGATTTGCCCACCGCGTTCCACATATGTAAGGATCCAGACAAACGTATACCATAGCCTAAGTGCTGGCTTATACTCTTATTTATAATGTTTTTAGAGACACACAGCCTCATGTAAAGTTTTACACATAAAACGTTTGTTTGTTTCAAATCAAGTTTGTAAAAGATTCACCTTTCAATGGGATCGGCTTCCAACACCGTCCGTTAGTTCTTCCTTCGCTACCTCGCACCTATAGTACGAGTATAACATTCATTAGTCGGATACACGATCCGGCTTAAGACCTTTAGTCTTATCATCTCGATGAACCTTTAGTTCATTTTTATTTACTTTTAAAACCTTTAGTTTTAATAGTAATTTATAAACCTTTAGTTTATATCAAAAACCCGATGTTTCTTTTTCTTTAAGAAACGTATTTCTTTTATTATTTAAGTATATTCATAATACTTAAATAATATATTTCTATAACAAAGAATAATCTTATTTTTTTATATTCATAAATATATTTTATCTTTCTTTTCTTTGTTATATATATTCCTTTCGTTTATCGAGAATAACTTTGACTTAGGGTATTAAGCCCTTTCAATATTTTATTATTTTGGTCGGGCATTATGTCTACCTTTGTCGGCTTAGAAATACCCTTTTTACTTGGGCAGCACTTCGACTCTATTCTTCTTATCAACACTCGCTCAATCACCCTTGACACGCTTTTCGAGACACCTTGGCACGTACATCGAGGAATTCACCGGGTCGTCAGGCAGTACTTCCTTCTTGTTCGGGATGTCGAGGAGTGGCACGCAAATCGAGGTAACGGGTACGGATTACGAGGTTTCTGGACACGTTTTTCGAGACGGATCAATGGCATGTATTTCGAGGTAGAGAGAGAGTAGTGAGAGAGTAATTATGTGAAATTTGGTGTGCACAAATGAAGATCCGGAGTTCGGTATTTATAGGCCCAATTTTGGGTCCCATCGCGGTACGCGATGGGTCCTTGGGCTGGCCCGTCGCGTACCGCGATGTAGGCTTGGCGAGTCAGACCCCTAGACCTGCCACGTGTCAACACGTGGAAGGCGCCGCCACACGTGTCAACACGTGGCAGCAGACACTGCCACCGTGTGCCACGTGGCACACTTGTCAATCCGTGTCAAACACCCCATCGCGGTACGCGATGGGTGTCTTTCTTGACCCTGTCGCGTAGCGCGATGGGTTTAGAGAACAGAAATTACATTTTAGTCCCTGGAGTTTGGAAATTGGCAGAATTGGTCCCTTGACTTTGGAAACTTAACATTTTTGGCCCGAAATTTACGTGATGTTACACATTGATAGAGATGTTGACATTCTTTATGGGAACATCTTTGGTGATGCACCAAAAACTTATGGTGGTGAAGGTGAAGACACAACTGGTAATGAGTAGCTTTGTTATTATTAAGCTTCGTGTGTGAAGCTTCTTTGTGCTTTGGTTCTGTAAGCCTTTGTTGGCGTAAACAATTATTACTTTATGTTTGTGATGCATGTAGCACTTATCATGGTGCCTTTTATGTTTTATATGTTGGTTTCGTAGTTTATCATATCTACTTGTTTTTTATACTTGTTTGTTATTTTTGCAATCTTTGAAACTTCGTTAAGGATGGATGATCTAGACACCCTTCCTTAGCTTGGTAACTAAAAACTAATCCAAAGCTTATCATATCTGCTTATCAGTCCACGAGATTTTACTTAACTCTTTTTGTGGTATATTGTTACCTAAGTCCTAAGCTTCTCGAGCTTATAAGTTCGATAAGCTTCTAGGCTTTAGTACTTGTGGAGCTAGCTAGTGAGAGATGCTCAATCTCATTTTATGGATATAATATATTTATAAGTGTTCCACTGGGTTGTATTGTTTTAGGGACTCAACCTGTATACAGGAAGATATAGCGTCTTGTTACCAGTTAACGATATGGCCTAGGAGCTCAACCCTTTACATGGGTAGGAACTACGCCGGACCTCATGGAGCCTAGTTTGGAGGGGCTCACCCTTAGATAGGATAATAAACAAGTTTGTTACTCAAAATGTAACATCATTCATTGATCTTTTCAATATCATTAAACCAAAACAACTATTACAAGGACCTGGAAATGTTGTCATAACTAAAAACTTCTTGAGGTGCTTGTCGTTCGAGTGACGTGGCACCTTCCTTCCTTCCATGTCGTTGAGCTTATAGGATCCGCCCCTGTGAGCTTATTTGATGACATAGGGACCTTCCCACTTGGGTCCCAGTTATCCTATGTCGGATTGCATGTTGGCCTCGTTGTTTCTGAGGACCAAGTCTCCGGGTTTAAACACTTCTTTTATTACCATTGTATTATAGAAGGCTTCCAACTTCTTCTTGTATCTGGCTTCCTCAATAGCAACCTACTCGTGAGCTTCTTCTAAGAGATTGAGGTTAAGTAGGACATTATAGTCGTTGGCTTCCTCGTTTATGTTTCTCACCCTTCTTGAATTAAACCCAATTTTCGCGGGGATGACAGCTTCTAAGCCAAAGATCATGTTGTAGGTGTTCCAGTTCTGATTGTTTTGTTATAATTGTTGGGAAACCTATTCTGACCAGCAACAAAATTGACCTCTTGATTCATCAACGAACACTCCAAAGTACCATGTCCACCCCTACAAAACTCACACTTATCTACCTTTGTGTTAAGTTCCTTCACCTCTTTAGTTAGTGATTCCAAAGCAGCAGCCACACTAGTATCTAGATTAACCTGGTGTACACGTCGAGCAGATGAGGATGTACTAGTGACGAGAGTGAAATTCTCGTGACGTGGCCCCTTGGCATATTCTGATTAAGCAAAGCTTTCAAACATCTCGTTACATTTGGTGACATTTTTCTTAGCAATTAGATTTCCTCCTGCAGCCGTGTCAAAACGAACTGGGTTTCATAGTTCAGCCCATTGTAAAATTTCTCCACTAGAGCCCATGGTGTGAGACTATTTTGTGAATGAGACAGTAGGTTCTGGAAACGCTCCCAAGCATGACAATATGGTTCATCCGGCTCCATGTGAAAAAAGTGGATCTGATCACGAAGATGAGCTGCTTTCGCGTGTGGGAAGTATTTCTTTATAAAAGCTTAACGCAATGCTTCCCAAGTGGTGAACGTGCCACGTGGCTGAGTGTCAAGCCAAAGAGCTGCCTTTCCTGCAAGTGAAAAAGGGAGAAAATGTAAGAAAATAGCATCTTCAGTAGCACCTTGTAAATTAAAAAGTTTTAAAACGCAGTAGAGCCGGTTAACGTGTGCTGGTTCATCCTCGTCATCACGCCTATGAAATTGGTTATTTTGAACGAGAGAGTTCATGACGTATGATGAAATCTGGCATGAGTTAGGATTGTTGATCTCGTGAATGATGATGCATGACTGGTTTCCGGTTAAGCCATCGAAGGCTTGTGCAGCAAATGTTCTATCGTTGGCCATTTGAACTTCTTGTTGACTTCTCGGACATCTGGTGGTGAACTATGTGGTGATGACTTTGGTGTAGAACCAGCTTCTGACGGTTGTTTCTCTGCTGACGAACTAGCCTCGGTCTTCAACAAAGAAAATCCAAGATTATCCAGTGGTGGTCCTTGCGAACGAAGATGTGGCATATACCTGAAAAACGCAACATACCAAGTAAGTAGACTAAAAAATTAAAAATTAAAGAAAAAATAAACTAAAATTAAATTAGACTTCTACGACTCAAACGAAAATAAAACAAATAGCACTTATGTAGCAAGTAAAGTCTAATCAAAGATAATAACGCAATCGCCAAGAATCCACGACAACTACCAGTAGGAACTTCACCTTCATAGCTGCTTCGGGGAAGGGACTAACAATGTCCATTCCCCACTTGTAGAATGACCATTAGCAATAATGGGTATCAGGTTGTGCTTCGGGTTTGTTTTGACGGGAGTGTGGAGCTGACAAGCTTCACATTTGTGGATGGCCTCCATGGAGCCCATGTGCATTGTCGGCCAATAGTATCCAAGATTCATTAACCTAGTTACCACCGACCTTGGACCAGAATGTGTCCCGTAAACGCCTTCGTGTACTTCCCTCACAAGATAGTTGCTCTGATCTGGTCCCACACATCGTAGAAAGGGCTCAAATAACCGTTTTTATATAGAACATTATCTTCTATCACATATTACTTAGCCTTAAGCTTGAGCTTTAGGGCTTCTCTTTCGTTAGTGGGAAGCTTCCCTTCTTTGAGAAACTCTATTATGAGGGTCATCCAAGTGATCCCTTCTTCTTCAATGATATCTTGTACTTCTAGTTCCTCAATTGATGGGCTCTTCAAGACTTCCGTCAGTACCTTCTTTGCTAAGTGTGCGAAGGTTAGGGAAGACAGCTTCCTGAGGGTATCAGATTTCTTATTCCGGGTTCTGGATACTTGAGTTAAGCTACAACTTTTGGATTCCTTCAATAGCTCTTTGACCTTATGCTTATACTTCAACATCGAAAGTTCCCTTGCTACAAATTCGTTATTCACTTGGCTCGCCACCAATCTTGAATTAACAAAGGTGCTTAGTTCTTGGATCTTCATCACTTTTGCTAGGCGAAGCCCTGCGATCAAAGATTCGTTGTTGGTACATGGGAACTCTAGTCGACGCATAAGTATATTCAGTTCCTTGTGGGTATGTAATTATTAGACCAGCTCCGGAACCTTGAAGTTCCATCTGTGTAGAGTGTCCATTTCCCCAATGGGATAGCAGGGTCATCTTCTTCTAACTCATTCACCTCCATAGGTTCTTCTGGTGTTTCAATTAGAAAATAGGCTTAGACTTGAGCCTTCATTGCCTTTCTAGGCTCGTATGCTATGTTGTATTCACCTAAGCCTTTTTCCCATTTAGCTAGCCTTCATGCTATTTCTAGGCTTTCCAAGATGGAACTTAATATGCTAAAAGTAGTCAAACAATTTAGTAACTAAAATATGCTAAATCTAGACATTAAGTAATACTCTAGACTCTTAAACTTACCTTAAAACTACTAACTGGTAAGTGTATCGATTGACTCTAGTACAACTAAGTAAGTCCGAATATCGAACTCACGAGACTCTTTAAATTACGAAACTAGCAAATTAGAATCGACTAAATGACACGACTATTTATTAATATTGTTTAAGGGGGTTTTAAACTAAATAATATTAAACTAGAATTAAACCCTAATTAATTAAATAATAATAAATTGGTTGTGGCTCAATGGTAGAGCACTCACTTTACTAGTGAGAGGTAGGGGGTTCAAACCTCACTACCACCAATTTATATGGGAGATATGAGTGATGACCCTGGCTTGCCAGGGTTCGAGTCCTAATCTCACTCTGTTTTACCGGCTCCTCACTGTCGTGCCGTTTGGCGGGCGTGGGGGTCGGGTTTTATCCGGTGAATCCCTCAATAGGTGGACTGCTAGGGGCTTCGTCCGTCCGGACTAGTGGCCGGCTCGGGCTACCTTTAGCCAATGGGGGCCGCGTACGGAGTACCCAGCGTTACTTAGTTGGTTGTTCAAAAAAAAGTTAACCCTAAATGATTATTATATTAACAAACTCAAAACCCTAATTAAAATATGAATAAACTAATAAATTACTTAGATTAATTCAGATGATAAAAGTAACTACCTAGGCTAGAATCCCCTAAGTTATGGTTATCAATTAACTAGGAAAATTAAGTTATGGAATTGAGATCATAAGATAAACCCTTAAAAGAAAACCCGAACAGGACCTTGACCCTTCAAGAAGACACCTATGAGTTTCTAACAAGTTTTAAGACACGCCAATTTTAAATATTAAACTTGCTTACGGTTATTTAATTGTTTTATGTTTAAGAATATTTATGGAGAAATCCTACCTTACAACGCGGAAATCAAAGATAGCTAAGCAAACTCAGTTGACTTAATAGACTAAGTTGACAATCAAAACTAGACAGACTCCTTACGAAAAACAAAATCTAGCAGTCCTGACCAACAAAGATCTATCAACAACCTATCACCTTACAGCTTTCTAGGCTAGCAACTCACTTTTATTTATTTAATTAGTTTTATTGTTTCTATGATCTTATTCGAATTCAGTCACAAACTAGTCAAGAACACATAGTAAATAACCTAACAAAACCCTATCATATGAAACAATCAACAAGGGTAATGTGAAACAATAAACCTAAACAAATAAAACCAAGTAATCATATGCATCAACTTCATCAAACTCAACAATTTACTTAAAACATAAAATCCATAACGAACGAAATCCCTATCAAAATCAAAGCAAACAAAGGTTCATCACGACCTAGGTAGTTTATAAAGTTTAGCCTAGCATCATGTAATCAAAATCAAACTAAGTAAATAAGTAAGAAAACATGGTGAAATAACAAAGAACGGAAAATCAAATGTGCTAAAACCCGTAATCTTCACTCTTGAACGTATATCTCTTCATCGGATGCTCTTGTAACATTTTGGGTTTTCCTCTTTATCATTTGTAACCATTACCCGACCCACTTTCGGGTCTGGGTTTCGTCATTAATAATATTTCCGCACTTATCGGGTTATAATTATTATATTATTTGTTTATCTCTATATCTATTTAACTTTGACACTTTTACCCCTAAATATAAAGTTTAAACCATTCTGGGTCCATCTCCAAACTTGAGGGTTCTTTATGTAAAAATTATTATAATCCATATTATGAAATGGATATCCATTCCCAACCCGACCCACATTCATGTTTCTTGAACCCTAATCTAATAATCACTAAATTTGTCTAGTAAATCAATTTGTAAACCTTATTGTGATCCGAGAATCGTTGACTCCTAACAAACGCGGCCTCACCGACAGATTTATTATGTTAATTTCACCAATTGACTCGTTCTTTCCTTCTTTATTATAACCGTAAACCCTAAATCACGGATGAACACGAAATCATTGTTATTATTTCAATTAATTGCTTGAGATTCCTTGATTACTCGCCATCAATAACCCTATAAATAATTGAATTCATTTGACTTGTAAAACTCGTTCATCGCGTCTTCTTTAGGCCGACCCTACTCACCCTCGTTCTCCCTCTTCTGATTTCGATATAAGGTAATTAAATACTGGGTTTAGATCGCATTTACATGGGGATCATTATCTCTATACCTGCTTTAATCAATTGTTAACGCTTTGGGTTAATCGCGATTTATTAGGGTTTGTTTATTCAAATGGGGATGAACAGCTGTTGTTCATACTTGTTTGGAAATGGGTTTTGTTGCAATGGCTGGGTAGCCCAGCTGGTTAAATGTTTGGGGCAGAAGTCATGGGTTCAAACAACCTGCACCCCGTTTGTTTTTTGAATAAAACCCTTTTTGATATTCTTTTAATAAATAATTAATAACTAATCATATTAATAATAATAATTATGATTAAACAAAGTCATTTCACTAAAAACCAATCTTTTAATATTCGTTTTCGTTCATGTATATCTATTTCTCTAAGACACGCTTTCATTTACATACAAAAATAAAGATACTTAAAAAATACTAACGTTTTAATAAATATATATATATATATATATATATATATATATATATATATATATATATATAAATCAAGTAACTTTATAAAAAGACTAAAGAGGATATTTTATTAAGTTATGCTTTCTCAAATCAAAAATAATAGTTTAATAATAAATCCTTACATATATAATATTATTATAATGGTTATCGTTTAACTTAATAAACGTGTATTCTCATATATCATATCGTGGTTAAGATCCTCATTTCAAGTGTATTCTTTATCCTCTTAGGCTTTAATGTTGTTCGCGTGTGATTCGTTTCCCCATTCCTTATATCCTAACCATCTTCGTTCATCTTTGAGGTGAGTACCACATTCCCTTCCATTTTACTCGTTTTCATACTGTTTTGGAGACATATATGTAACTTAGTATATTTTTGCACTTTATCTATACACAAAACTGCAATTTTTGTCTTATGTGTTAACTAATCCCATGCCATACTTGCTATATGTTTATGTGCTCAATGTGAACCGCATTCGGAGAGGTCCAGCATATTCTCAGAAAATAGTATGATCATACGCTAGTCGATTTAGCCTTGTGCTTTTCGACATCTCATTTTATTTGCTCATTGGTTGATTTGTTAATCTCATATGACTTGTTGCAGTTATGTATTTTATTATATATGTATAACTAACTGGTGTGTTGCTCACTCAACCTCGTGTTGACAAACTATATTATTTTCAACGCATATGCAGGTCACCGTTTGATGTAAAGTATGGACTTAGAAGAATTGTTTTAAGGACTTATGCTAAAAGAGTTTATTTTTTAGACTATGAATTTTCATTTGAATTATTTGATGTTTTGTTTACTTTGGATTTCTCTTTGTAATGAATAATGATGCTATTTGAATTAAATAAATAGATATTTAAATTTATAATTTTGCGTGATAGTAACCTTATGAGCTGTGACAATCAGTCCATGCCCCGGCATTTCCGCCGTAGGTTGGGGTGTGACAGCTCTCTTGCCTTCAAAACCGCCAAGAATCTCGAATAATAGCTCTCGAAAAACTCCAAATTCGGTTGGTGGCTGTAGGGTATTTTTCAGGTTAAGATTAGGGTGTTTATATACTGAAACATGGCCCAATACCTGACAAAAACGTGAAACTGTCTGGATTTTCTTGACCTAGGCGCCGCGCGGCCATAATTAGTCCCCATGGTCGCGCGGCGCGGTGCGTGGGGAAATGGAGGCGGTCCACCGGCCTGGTCTGGCCGGTTCTCCTTCCGGTTCCTTCCTGACGCGTTTCGACTTCTTTTATTGGCTCGTTTTGACTCGTTTTTCGCCCTATTTTATCACGATCAACTCCTGGAACCTAAAAAACATAATAATGTTAGTAATATACAAATATTGACTAAAAACGAACAAAAAATAATTAAATATTAAATAAAAAATTCAAGGGAAACATATATATTTAGCATTATATCAGACCTTATAGGCTTGTATGTGACCTCCTTCACCTGTTGAGCTTAGAAGTATCTTCTTAGCCTTTTGGTTGTGTGAACGAGTGCTAGGATCAGCTTCTCGATGGGCGTGTAATTAAGCTTAGCTTCTCATAGTTCCATGTTGATGAAATAGTTTGGGATTTGAACTTTGTCACGTCCCACAATAAGCACTGAGTTGATAGCTTCCTTTCCTGCCGAAAGGTAAACTGTAATTACTTCTCCTTCTTGAGGAGCTTCCAGAGAAGGTAAGGAAGCTAGATGCTGCTTTAGAGCCAGGAAGGCAGCTTCTGCCTCACTAGTATAATGAAAATCTTTCTTGTCGTTACAGTTCTTCAAAGTTTTAAAGAAGGGTAAATATTTTTTTGCTGATTTTAAAAGAAATCTTCTGAGTGAATCAATCTTACCATTGAGGCTTTGAACCTCCTTCTTTGTTTTTAGAGAGTGTAAATTAAGGATAGCTTGTACCTTACTTGGTTTAGCCTTTATGCTTTGTTTATCAATTAAAAGACCTAAGAATTTACCTTCTTCGAATCCAAATAAGCATTTGACTGGATTGAGCTTCATGTTGATGCTTCTAAGATTTTGGAATATCTCTTCAATGTCATTGAGCATTTCTTTCTCACCTTTGCTTTTTATGACCAAGTCATCAACATAAGCTTCCATGTTCTTTCCAATTTGATTCGAGAATGTGTTGTTGATCAATCGTTGGTATGTAGCCCCGACATTCTTCAAGCCAAATGGCATCTTCTTGTAGCATAAGATTCCCTTATCGATGTGGATACGGTCTTCTCCTCATCTTCAGCCTTCATTAAGATATGGTGGTAGCCCTTGTAAGCATCCTAGAAACATTTGTATTGGAAGCCTGTAAGGGAATCTACCTTTCAGTCGATCTCTGGTAGGGGATAGCTATCCTTGGGACAAGCTTTGTTAAGATACTTGAAATCCACACACATTTCCCAAGATCCATTAGATTTTTAACCATGACGGGGTTAGCAATCCAAGAATGGTATCTTACCTCTTGGAGTATATCGGCTTTTACAAGCTTGTCCACTTCATTGCAGGAAGCTAAGCTTATTTCAGACTCCAAGCTTCTCTTCTTTTGAGCGAATAGTTTATGTGTGGGTGAGATGTTCAAGGAATGTTCAGTGTATTCCCTTGGAACCCCTGTCATCTCGTTTGGACACCATGCAAAAACATCTTTACTTTTTTGTAATAAAGTTATTAGCTTACTCATGGTCTGAGAGGGAAGCTGATTGTTGACTTTGATGGTTTGTTCAGGGTAAGCTGGATTGATGATTATCTCCTGTACAAGGTCATCTTCTATGTCTTCGTTGAGTTCCCATGATTCTTCCACCGCAGCTATGAGTAAAGCTTCTTGTGTTGGTACCATCGTTGTTATTTCTCCAGTGGTGGGGTTTTTATCATGCCATGGATTGTGGACACTACTGCATCGAAAGTTGCAATTCCAGTTCTTCGAATGAGTATATTGTAGTTAGATGTGTACCTGACCACTGTGTAAGTAAGCTTCTCAACTCGAGAGAGGTCTTCGCCTCTCAACCGAACGTCAAAAGTGAGCTTCCCAAGTGGAACTACCTTCTCTCCAATGAAACTTTTGAGAGAGTTGTTGGTTTATTGAAGTTGATTCTTAATTTCTTGAGGGAGTTTAGGAAACATTTTTCATACATAACCTCTGTTGCTGCCCCACAGTCCATGTAAGTTCCGTCTATGGGGAAGCCATTAAGCTCAGCTTCTACAATGACTGGAGTTGTGACTTTGTTGTGAGAGTTGGTTGGAGGGAAGCATATGCTCTGTTGGTTCCATGCGAGCGTTCATTACCTTTTGTTGCAGATCTGAATCATGTTCACTCCAAACACCGTCTTTCTGCCCCTTTTACCTTATTGTGGATCCTTGAGTAGGTGAGCTAACTCACCACTTTGAACGACGTCTTCAATGTGCTTCCTCGACTGGAAAAACAATCATTGGTTTGGTGCCCAACGTCATTGTGAAAGGCACAAAACTTGCTTGCGTCCTGCTTGCTTGTTGATTTGGACAACGAAGAGTGAGGACGAAAATTGTGCTTAACATCCTCGGAGGCTAGGATCTTGTGTGGAGTTTTGGTTAGCATGGAGAACAGCAGCTTGTCTTTCTCTTGTGGTGTTTGATTTCGAGAAGAATGGATTCTATCATCCGACCTTCTATGCTCGTGATACTTCTAAGGTTGCTTCTCAACGAAGGACTGGAACTGAGGCTTCTTCCCTTAAGGGATAGCTTCTTCAGTTTCTATGGTTAGGTTATCTTGGTTTTTGATTATCCAAGGCTATCCAAGGCTTCCTCGCCCCGGAGGTACGCTTCTTTTCTTTCGAAGGCTTCTTTCATTGTTTGAGGAATGTTTTCGTGGAACCTTTTTACTAGCTATTTGGCTTTTATGGCGTTCATGTAGTCGGACACACGCATCTTTTCTAAAGGACCATTATAATTCAAACATTATTTCTTATATATGTCCATGAAGACTTTAAGGTCTTCGTGATCTTTTTGCATGATTTGATGTAGGACAACTGCGTATTTTGTGCACCTTCTTTGTTGAGTGAAGTTGGTCAAGAAGCTTTGATATAAGTCATAAAAGAAAGTTATGCTTCTTTACGGAAGGGAGTTAAACCAAAGTCTGGCAAGTCTTACCAAGGTTTGTATGAACATGTGACAACACTCCGCGTTGTTCCACCTTTCTACGGTAGCTGCTCCAGTGAAGATCTGAATATGATCTTCTGGGTCTTATGTGTCAAGTCGCTTATATTAGTGGCGATAATACTTGGAGCTTGGGTTACCATGGGATGGCTCATAGCTGGGAAGCCTTGAGAAACTTGCCATTGTAAGGTTCCTGATCATGGTTGACCATATTTAGATGTCACACCCCAACCTAAGGCAGAAATGTCGGGACGCGAATTGATTATTTACAGCTCACAAGGTAATATCATGCAATTGTAAGGTGACAATATTTAATTAATTATTTTAAATAAACAATTTGCAAATAAGTACATCAATTCATAGAATATTTCAAACTAATCTAAACCATCTTGTGTCTCTGTGTGTGTGTGTGTGTGTGTGTTATAAAGTACAAAAAAATGTTCAGCGAAAAGATACGGCAATAAAGAAGTGTCGGTTTCGCAAAAAATAATATTTATTTGTGTTTATTGTAAGTTATAATTAAACAAAATAATTAGAATAATGATTTTAGAAAAATAAAAAAAACCACGTCCAGGGGGCTCGGACCCGCACCCTGGCCGGTTCATTGATTTGAACACGCACCCCCAAACCAGCTGAGCGAGGGGGGGGGGTCAGTTGATTAAAGCTGAGAATAATAATTTAATTACATAAACTGAATAACCCAATTTGAATTAAGAACCCTATAAATCACAATCGTTCAATCGGCTTGTTGTTGGCTTAATTAACCTTAGGGTTAATGACATATGGATTACAACGAACATGTTGCATAGCTTAATTACATGATTAGATGATGAAATTATGATGAACGGCTACCTGAAGCCGACGACACACCATGGGATTAGAACGCGTTATACAGGTTTGGTATATTGAAATTACTTGAGTGTTTTAAGGTCGCCGGCCTAATTAGCAGATGAATCTTCGTTTAATTGTATCACTCTCGACTCTATATGGAATAACACCCAACTAGTAATGGCGGCCTTGTTAAAATTGTAAATCAAATCATATTGATCGTAATTCTTTAATTATATTGTCGGTGTGATTCGTATTTGGTAATCCAATAATTTGCAAAGATCAATTGTGGCTAATATACGAAGTTTAAGGTACAAGAAATCATACGGGTTGCGGTTTGGGTCAAAAATACGGGTTACGGATTTGGGTGGTTTGGAATCCATATTATAATATATATTAATTAAACATATTTGCAATTTAGTCATTGTAGTTCAAATGTGGATACAAAAAGGGTAAGAACTAAGTTTTTGGGTGGAAAATGTATGTAATTCCAAAGTTATTTTTGGCGGTTTATTAAATATAATAAACAATAATAACAACTCGATAAATGTGATATTTTGTTGATTAAAATTACCCGAAAACGAAAGCGGGTCGGGTATTAGACATTAACAAATTAAACGAAAAACCCGAGTTGTTACATGAGACATCATCAAGGCGGCTATCTGAGGGTATGCCATACCAGGCCACATAAGACCTGGTTGTAGGTAGGCTTGAGGCATAGATCATGTAACTTCTACCATAGGTGCTGTTATCATGCTTCTAGCCAGAGGTAATGACATCAAAGCTTCTGCCAGGGAGGTGCTCGTTAAGAGGGTGAGCTTTGAAAAAGCTGCTCCATGGTGAATTATTCTGTTTCATTAGGGGTTATGGGTGAAGATGTGAGGCTTACCATTTACCGAGGAGAGGTTGTGTTTTCATATTCTCCTATCTGCAAGCTATTGGGCCCCTGAGCATTTCTTCTTTACGGAGAAGTTGTGCTCGTGCTTAATGGACGAGGCATGAGGGAAAGTGTGACCCCAGGTTCCTCGTTATAATCTAACCTTATTCTTAACCCCTTAGCTCGCTCTTCCGGAGCATAATTGTTCATCAGCTCCCTAAGCTAAAGGAAGTTCCGTTTAACACCCTCCGACGTCATATCTATTCTTTCAACCGGAAGAAGAAAATCACTCATTGGGGAGAATGTTCCACTTTTAGATGAGGTGATGTTTGGAACTCAAAGGATTGTGATAAAATGACCAAAGGTATGCTCGTTTTTTGCGAACTACAACCAGCGTTTTCCTCCGGCGAGGAATCATTTTCCGGCCAATCATCGTTCATAGGAATCCCTTGATTAGGATTACTCTTTTCAGCCATAAACGGATAATACTTGAGAACAATGGAGCTAAAGCTACCAGAATTGTTGTTCTAAGTAGCGCTAGCCCTGCGGTGAGTGCCACTTGTTGCTACAACAAATATAGCAAACAATGATAGTATAGTGGTTCAAGAGTGTGATCTTATCGAAGCTTCATATCCTGCAGAGCAGGGCCGGCCCAAGGGTCGTGCAGCCCGTGCAACCGCACAAGGCCAAAATATTTTTGGGGCCCAAAGTTAAAGAATTTGGGATATGCAATAGATAAATTAGATACAAACAAAAGTTAACTAAAAGTATCTTGTAGTTCACATGGTATGATCCATTGTTTACATGATTGTTGTTGGACTCAGGTTCAATACCCAGTAATTGCACTCTTTTTCAATTTTTCTAGAACTTGTATTGCATATTTTATGGGCTACAACATTATTTTTTTTATTGTTTGGGTCAATTTTTTTGTTTCTATCAAGATCTTTTATCTTGTATATCTAATATATAGTTTTTTAAAGCAAAAGCCCATAACTAAAGTTATAAAATTCCAATTTCGTGTAATTCAAAGAACAAAAAGTATTAGTCTTTTTTTCCAATACACTAATACGAGCATCTTTTGGTTTCTCTTCAAAAATAATTTCAATATATATGGGCCAATATTTTTTCCTTGCACGGGGCCCTTGAGGTGCCCCGCATCTTTAGAGACGGCACTGCTGCAGAGAATCAAATAAGAAACACGACTGGTTAGTCTCACCGAAGGAGGGGGCCTCCCACGATCAACCTCCGGCGTGAGAATAAGTAATATGGTCTTTAGGTTGATAAGTATGAAGAGAGAGTATATAGAGAATAAAGTGAATGAGAATGATAATATATTTGGTGAAATGTTCTATTTATTGGAAGTCAGAAGCTTCCCCCAGGGAAGCTGAAGCTTCTTAAGTAGTAAAGGTCAGCTCTCCTTTCAGCTCATGCAGACTGGGTACATGTCATTTCCGTGTAACATGCGGTCAGTGTTTTATTTTGTCTTGTAGTTGTTTTTACTTTATAGATGGCACCAACTTTTGATCAGTTGTGACTTTTTCTAACATTACTGTAGCATGAACTTCTTGGTCAACTTAGGAATCATGTTGAGCAAGTGTCAAACTTCACCATCTAGCAACTTATGTTTGCTGCTCTTTTATTTCTAAGCTTCCCTAGCTTGTGAGTTGCTTATTTATTTTTAAGCTTATGGGCGGGTAAGGGCATCCACGTCATCATTTCTAAAATAATCTTAGATTAATACGTTTTATGTTGCTTATAAGTCCATCATACTTTAAAACTAAAATTATTTTTCTGGAACTAGCAGCGAATTAGAAGGCGAGCACCAATACCGAATAATTAATTTAACATGTATCACTTATTAAACATTTATAAGAGTAAGGAACATATAGGTATAGAGAGGACGTTAAGTGCATAGCCAACTATGCTAGGTCTAGACAAGTAAACAAGCCAAGACCAATGGCTAAAAGGAGTAGGGATGGGGAGCAACATGTGCATTATCGATGCACAGTTTAATCTTGTTATGTGCAGAAAATTAGAAAGTCAATATAGTCTTGAGTCAACATCTAGAATGATCATTGTTAAACGGGTTTTGATTACACGTTTCGCGTGTAGCGGACCCTAGTATAGCGTTTTTCTCATACAGGTTTTTGGTTACATGTTTGGCGTGTCTCAGGCCCGGCTTCGTGTTACAAGCATACCGACGCACGATTAACCCATTCGTAATGGCGGATCAAAACAAGTTTGTTTATAATGGCTCATCCCAAAATAACCCAAACTTGTTTGCTTAATGATACTGTAAAATTATTCAAATTTATTAAATATTAATATAATGATTTATTGATATGTTTTGATCATATCAAACACATATTTTTAATGAGTGATTTTTGAGTTTCCTCAACAAAAATATAAATAAACACAATATTTAATTAAATAAGAAAATAAAAGACAATTGTAAACCAAAAATAACAAATAAAAAAAATGTAAGTCCCGAATCTGGATCACTACAACTATGATATCAACCAACCAAGTATTAGTACGGAATCCTAATACCCGATGACTCAAAAAACACGAGCAAACACAAACACGAGAGACGAGCAATGCTTCAAAACACATGTATTGTATTATACGTCGGGTGCTTAAGCACGACTACAACCTCGTCTAGTGAAACACGTAGACGGCTAACAAAACAATCAAACGAACAACCTTGAACCCTATACAATTCATGCTATATATAGGGGACCAACTAAAAAAGCCCAAACTAACCAAAAGCCCACCGATATCCCAAGTGATCTCGGTTCACATACATAGCCCGTTGCCCAAGCCCATGTTACATGCTAAACCCAAACACAATTAGACTAAGTACAAACCACTCTAATCTAGGCCCAAAATTCTCCCCCTTGGTTTGTAGCTTGGTCTTCAATCATTCTCCATGTAGTCAATATCAGCATCTTTCAACGCGCCAGCCCAAAATTTGCAACTGATAATAGAGGCCGCCATGCTTGTGTATTCTTTTGCAGTCGCTTCAAAGATCGGGTCAGCTATTATCTGGAATGAGCTGAGAGTCTTGATATCCCTTTCTCCAAACTTTACAAGTCCCTTGGATCAACATATCTGCATTGCCCTTTTCCATTCTCTAGTTTGACAACAACAGTGGCAGTTTCACTATCATACATCCAGAACCTCATGTTGTCCAATGTGCCATCTGGAATCGCTTCAGGTACAGGAATGTGAGTGGCCTTTTTTGTAGCAGGCCACATGACGTTGACCATTGTTTTCCCTATCTTTGGATCCTTGAACCCCTTTGCTTTCTTCAGAAAGGACTCTGCGGTTGTCATGTTTGGAAAGCCTCTATCAACTTGACTTCTCAGAAAATTCCAAAAATCTATACCACGTTTATCATTAGTTGGATTGGTGAAGGGAGAATTTATCAGGTCACTAAGATCCACTTTAGTCAACGTTCAAAAATCTTTCATCTTCTTATAGTACTCAGTGGTCCCGGACTTCCTCTTAATCCACCACATGTTCTTTTCAGCATCGAAACCCCATGACACAACTCCCGAACGATCACCATATTTATCTGAGAAGCCTTTAGGAAAAGTGAATGAATCTGTCTGGATGATCTAATGATTGGACATTTTTTATTTGAGTTTTTCATCACCAGCAGCTTTTTCTGAACTCTTATCAGATTTTTCTTTGAAGATTGGTGGGGCATCCATATACTGTTTCAATGTCTCAGAATCATCTACGTTCTCTACTAGGCGAGTAGTAGAGCCACCACCTTGATCAACGTTGGGTACCTTATCAGTACTACTTCTGAACTCATCTCCAAACTATTGAACAAGTTTTTATTGGAGATCGAGATAGATAGCAGTTAGTTCTCCCATACTAGATTGAAGCTCTTTAGTCTTGGAATCTTTATCAGTTTTGCTGGCTTCCAGTTCTTGAATACGTGCATTTTTAACAACAGAATCTTGTTCGAGCTCAAAGACTCGACGTTGGAGAGCTTGAATGTCAACCGTAGCATCTTCTAGTACAATACCCTTGCCTTTGTTCTGCATAAATATTTCTTGCATGGCCAAAATCTGGGCAACCTTATCAGGAACATTCGAACTAGACTGACCTTGATTTTCTGGGCCTAATGAGCTAGAGGGAGCAGCATTGAATGGTGTGTCAGCCTCATCCATGTGTGGAATATCTTATTCAAAATCAAAATCACGAGAAAAGTCATCAAACACTTGATCTTGAATCAGTGGCTCAGCAGTGGCTGCACTTGGTTCAACTTGAGTCTCTGGAGCATGTGACTCAGGTTGGTGAGTTGGTTGTTGTGGGCTATTGTTTGCATCTGTTTTTGGTGTTGTGGTTGTTTCATGTTAACTGAACAGCACGCCAGGCCTCGGATCTTTCTTCCTTCGTTTGCGTGGAATGAGGTCGGCGGCTGGCTCTTTAGTCAAATCTTCTTCAATGTTTTAAACAACTGTCTGAGGAGGCTTCAGAGCAGTTGACTGAAATTGTTCTTTGAACCTTTCAAAATCTTCTAAATCCTGGGTACACGGAGCGGTCTCCAAGTTACGATGTTCTATCTCTTTATCTTCATCATCAGAAATCTCAAAAGTCATAGCATGTGGTTGAGCTGGTGCCACATGCTCATCAGCAACCTGAGTTATAATTGGCTCAGCTTTTGTCTCAGCAAATCGTCCAAATTTCACCAGAGTATTGAGGCTCTGATATATGATCTTGGATCCTTTCCTGGGCTGTTTCATTAACCCAAAGGTGTTGGGTCGCATTGACTTCATATCCAAAGTATCAACAGATTTGACGAGATCGGTGTAATGAGAATCGAAGATCATCTGCAGAAATCTTGTATACATAAGTAACATCTCTTTCTTCTTCCCTTTTAGATTGCTCATCATTTCATTGAAAACAAACTTGGAATAATTGTAATTCCAATCCATGATCAGAGCAGTGACAGCAGACATCTGGGTATGGCTTATTTTGTTAGACCCCCCCCCCCTTCTACCCGACACACATGTGAAAAACGTGTGTATCAAAAATCTCTAGTAGGGGTGAAATAGTTTTTTGATTGCCGGAGGATAAGTACCCTCGTAACCCATTCTGGTGAGAATCTCGGTAACATCTGCAGTAGAATATTATGTCGGGTAATTTGGTTGATCACCAAACAGCAGCACCTCTCTGATGATAGCCTCTGTGATACTGACTGGCTTATTCTGAACTTTGTAGTCTATCGACACAACTCCATCTTGCCCTCGTTTGTTGATTGAGGAATTATTCCAAAATTATGTCGCCATCTTCTTGCATATGACCGGATTTTCTCGTAATGCGTGAGAAATCCTGCAAGTGTTGAGGCCGATGATCATAGATTTAAATTCCTTGTGAGTCAATGGTGGATCAAATAAATGTCCATCTATATTATGTGTATCCACAAATTTTAACGGAGTCTGATTAGCCATTACTGCATCAAACGAATCAAGTTAGTAACTATAAACTCATTAGATGATTTGGGCTTTAAGATTAAAGAATTGGCTCAATAATTCTAAAGATGGCCCATAAGAACATAATAACAATATTGGTTAAGCCCAACAGTGAGTTATAAGTCCACATAGGGAGATCTCGGTCAAGGAACTCTTCTCTATCAATATCTGAGTTTTCGGTCAACGAAAGTCAATGAAAGTCAACGAAAGTCAACCGAGAACAAGAGTTCTCGGTCAACATCTAACCGAGAACAGGAGTTCTCGGTCAAGTCTAGGTGATCTCGGTCAACGAAAGTCAACCGAGAACACCTTGACAGCTATGGACAGAGAACCCTTTGGGTTCCTTCTTGGGATGTGTGTTGTCTTCTCCAATTCACCGAGATCTCCATTAAACTTGCAACATATCCAATAATTTCCAACAAAAGAGAACTCTAAACATCCAATCAAGGTCCTTAATCCTTTATACTAATGATCCACGACCTCCGTAGTCCATAAAATCTGGCCATTCATATGTCACTTTTTTCGAGAACCCAAGTTTCAAACAAGAAAAATTAGCGTGAGCCTTTTGCTCATTTACCTATGAAACAAACATGACAAAGATTACAACTTAATGAGATTAGATTAAGCAAGGAGCTTTTCGGTTGAGAGATGATTTGAGAGAGAGACAATATATATTTTTTTTAAAATAATGAGAAATAAAAAGAAGGCAGAGATGTATTTGTATCTCAACGCACCTGGGCTGAGAACCCTAAATGGGCTCGAATCAGACAAACAGTCCAATAGCAAGTTAGCCCAAAGAGCAGAGATAGCCCAAATTATTTTAAAAACTCACATTGAAAGGACTCGGTTAAGTTGCACGCTTCGAGGAGAGTAAATTCGAGATAGAACAAACAAAAATAAATAAAATTAAACTGAATAAAATAAAACAAATCAACGTACAAAAGAACTCCCTTGAATTTTGTAAGATCGGGATCAAATTTCAGTTTCTGTAAAAACACCGCCTTTTTTATGAAAAGATCCAAACATGGAATAATATCGTTTAAGAGGCTGTCACTAGGATTCATGTTCTGCGTTATTATGACATAGAGAAGCAGGTTGATAGCATGTACAACAAACATAGCATGATTTTCATTGTATCAGTGATATGGATTAGGTTCAGTTCGGCATAAAGCTTAGATGGACATCACTCATG
Organism: Bidens hawaiensis; assembly: GCF_021521415.1. Classification (NCBI taxonomy): domain Eukaryota; kingdom Viridiplantae; phylum Streptophyta; class Magnoliopsida; order Asterales; family Asteraceae; genus Bidens; species Bidens hawaiensis. The sequence continues at coordinate 150,193 of NW_027494233.1, read as the reverse complement.
GACCTGTGATGCCTCCTATCTCTTCTCAAAGCGTATTTAGCTTTCCCCAGATCACCCCAATTTGACTCCAACCCCTTAGTGCTTGATCAAAATCTTTTTATATATAAATAAATAAGAGTTTAAGCTTTAAGGTTGAACGTTGGACTTACAGGCCAGTGAACTGACAAGCCTTTCATTAGAGACATGACAGGACTTACTTGTGTGCCCCCATCTCTGTAGTTCTAGTTTGACCCTCTAAGATTTTAAAATATAAACTTTAATAAGATAACGAAAACTCTTTTGTTTAATTTTTTTTTAATAACAATAGCTTAATAACACAATATTTTTGGTGATCAAGACACTAACGGGCTCTTGTATGACTGGTTAATTGCTTTTCTGCCTATCCTTCGGAGAGATGTATATGACGACATGCACATTTCTTCAAAATGACTCTCCACATTAAGTTTAGCAAATTTAGTTTATATCACTTCAACTTTTACGCATCATGGAAAGCTACCATACAAATCAATGACTGTTTTAGAGCCTTTTAAGCTTAATAACTTCACCCGTTAGGCACACAAAAACAAATTATCTATCATTTTCCAAAGTTTGGATCAATTTTCATTTGAAAATATTTTGAAGCTTCTAAAAAGCTGTTAACTGAATAATAATATCACTTCCCAAGGAGTTACATAAAACACACGTGTTAAGAATTCAGTCACCCCGGTCACCTTAAACTTTCAGGTAAATGGCTAACAAGTATGACCACAGGTGGTTAATCGGACCAAACATGTATGAGAATACATGTCCTTCCAGCTCAGAGTTACCGACATAATTCTAAGTGAAAGAATACGAAACACAAACCACATCATAATCGCCCCGGGTGCTTTCAGCCTTTAGGTAAATGGCTATCCTGTGACTATACGAGTAGAACACCGGACCAACCATATACAAAGATATGTCCTTCCAACTTGAACAACCAACATAATTTTAAGCGAGAATGAATCTTGAAAATTTATTTTAATAATAAAATCAAATTTTTAATAATAAAAACAACGCGCGCACACTATTTTTGAATTTTTGAATTTTTTTTTAATAAAAACAACGCGCACACTATTTTTGACTTTTTGATTTTTATCCCCCTAAATTTGTGCAGAATTAAACAAATATGCACAAATTTATACCCAAAATACTTAATTCTCGAAACGAAGCATTTTAAGAAAACTCACAAGCACATTAAATTTGGTTGTTCCGACCGGTTTTGTAAATAAGTCCGCCACATTGTTGTCAGTGTGAACTTGTTCAAGATGAATCAATTTTCGATCGAAACAGTTACGAATAAAATGAATTTTAATATCAATGTGCTTGGTTTTAGAGTGCTGAACCGGTTTTTTTACAATTGCAATGGCAGCATCATTATAACAAAAAATAGGAGTATCAAGAAAATTCCAAACCGTAATCCAGCAGTTAGTTTTGCATCCAGATAACCTGAGAACAGCAAGCTGATGCGGCAACATACTCCGCTTCGACGGTTGAGGTAGACACCGTCTGTTGTTTCTTGCACTGCCATGAAATGAGACGATCTCCTAAGAACTGGCATCCCCCGGATGTGGATTTCCTGTCAATGTCATCTCCACCATAATTGCTATCAGCAAAGGCATAAAGATCAAATTCTGATTGTTTGGGATACCAAAGACCTAACTTTGGTTGTCCCTTTAGATATCTAAAAATACGTTTAACAGCAGTTAAGTGAGAGAGTTTAGGAATAGCGTGGAAACGAGCATATTGACAGACTGCAAACATGATGTCAGGACGACTGGCTGTGAGGTACATCAGAGACCCGATCATCGATCGATGGTACGTTTGATCTACAGGACTCCCTTCAGGATTAGATGACAGTAAAGGCCTTTCTGCCATGGGAGTGTTGGCACTCTTGGAATCTTGAAGTTCAAACTTTTCCAGCATATCCTCAACATACTTCCCTTGATGCAGTAAAATTCCTGCCGAACTTTGGCGAACCTGTAACCCCAAAAATGTTGTCATTTCACCCAACGAGCTCATTTCAAATATTTTCTTCATTACACCTTCCAATTCTATGCACAACTCAGGGCTTGTGGATCCAAAAATATCTACATAGATCTGGACTGGAATCAAATCTTTTCCGACAGTTTTCCTAAACAAGGTTTGATCAATGGTTCCTCGCTTATAGCCATGATCTAGAAGATGTGCAGTCAGAGTAGCATACCACGCCCGAGGAGCCTGGTGTAACCCATAAAGTGCCTTGTCTAGCTTGTAAACGTGATTTGGTTTCTTAGAGTCAACAAAACCCGGTGGTTGATCCACATAAATTTCTTCTTTGACTTCACCATACAGAAAATCGGTTTTGACATCCATCTGATACACTGTGAATCCCATGAATGATGCTTAGGCCAGAAAAATTCTAATGACCTCAAGTCTAGCCACTGGGGCATAAACTTCAGTGTAATCTAGTCCCTCAACCTGACGAAAACCACGAACTACCAACCGTACCTTGTTCCGAACAATAATCCCGGTGTCGTCTTGCTTGTTTCGGAAAACCCATCTTGTATCAAGTGCTTTTTTTCCTTCTGGTAAGTTAACCAATCTCCAAACCTTCAACTTATCAAACTGATTCAACTCTTCATGCATAGCATCAACCCAACTGGGTTCTTGAAGTGCCATTTCTACCGTCTTTGGCTTAATTTGAGAAATGAAACAAGAGAACAGACAGCTATTTATGTGTCTAGTCTGACTTCTGGTGGACACGCCTGTTTCAAGAGGACCTATAACATTTTCAATTGGATAATTTTTCTGAATTCTTGATGGAATTAACTTATCAGAAACATCACCGGTAGATTGTAAATTAGACAGGTTCTCATTAGCATCAACAAGAGGATTCTTCCATCCATATGTCGTTGTACTGTGAGAGTACGAGGTGCTGGAGACATATTCATTTGGAATGTCATCGGGAAACAGTGTGCTTCCGAATATCTGACGGATGGAACTCTCCCCCTCAACTATAGCAGCATCTTCAGACGAGTTCGGCGAGCTTTCGGTTTCTGGAGTTTCTTTTGGCTGAGCGTTGGTTGCGGTGAGTCATTATTTAATTCAGTGACATCATCATCCAGAAATGGAGAGATGTGAGATACTGCTTGTGGGTCATCTTTTGCAACTTCCACGGTATGACTGCCTAAAGGTTCTGTGTTGAGGACTGGAAACACATTAAGTGGTTTGAAGAGTTCATTATAATCAAATAACCAGTCCGGACCGACACGAGCATCAGTCTCATTTTCTTCCAGCCAACAAACCTCATATGACTCTAGAATCTACTTGGTTGACTTGTTGTATACCCTGTAAGCTGTATTGCCCGCATAACCAACAAAATAACACTCGTCAGCTGTGGCCCCGAATTTTGGAGTGGACTCAAGATTCAATAGTGTGCAAGGACACCCAAAATCCCTGAAATGTCCAACAGTGGGTTTGTGACCATAAAGAATCTCATATGGAGTCTTCATCTTGGATTTGTTGATTATCACCCGATTCTGAACATAACAGGCCGTATTAATAGCTACTGCCCAGAAAAACAGTGGTAGTTTAGAATCACACAACATTGTCCTTGCCGTTTCTATAAGAGTTCTGTTTCTTCTTTCAGCTACACCATTTTGTTGTGGTGTTCTTACGTCGCTGTACTGACGTAACACCCCCTTTTCTGAACAGAAATGATTCAATGATGCATTCTTGAACTCCATTCCATTATCACAACGAATTCCCTTCAGCTTCAGATTTAGTTTGTTCTCCATGACCACCACAAACTTCTTGATTAAATCCGCAGTTTCACTCTTATTTGATAAGAAAAACACCCAAGTGAAACGTGAGTAGTCATCAGTAATAACAAGATAATAAGAGCTACGAGAAAGACTTAAGACATGGATTGGTCCAAAAGATCCATATGAAGCAATTGAAAAACAAATGAGATAGTATTGATCAACTTCGGCTTATGAGTTTTTCGATAATGTTTACCCAAAGCACAAGCCACACATTTTTCAATAGTTACAAAATCCTTAATCGGTAGACCACGTACCAAATCATTTTTAGCAAGACGATTAAGGTTTTTAGAATTTTCATGACCAAGACGACGATGCCACAGCATGGCGTTATGTTCAGACACTTTTGAAAACAAACATGTTATTTCATCAGGAACATTTTTGTTCATGTCGATCACATAAGCATTATCTTTTGGTTGTGATCGAACAAGAATCCAGTCTTCCGGTATAATTATACCAGGTTTCAAAATCAGACACTCTTTCCTAGTAAAATGAATCGAAAACTCTTTATCACAAATTTGTGACACGCTCAAAAGACTGTGCTTCAATTCTGGAACCAAATTTAACGTTTTCAAATTTTAAAACGCCGTTACTTACAGTACCCTTCTGAGTGATCTTTCCCTTTTCTCCTCCCTCAAAAGATGCATGCCCACCATTAAATGTCTGAATGTCGTGTAGTTGGGTAATATCTCTTGTCATGTGCCTGGAACAGCCACTATCAACATACCAAGGTCTGATGATATTCCTCCATAGCCGTCCCTACACAAAACGCGGGATCAATTAGATTTTGGTACCCAGTCCATAGTTACATTGGGTGACCCTGACTCATCTAAAGTAGTCACGGGTTGCCATGACATATCCTTTTGATCGTCAAACATAGATTTTGCAGATTCTTTTGCCGGGGATTTAGGCAACCATTTATGTCTGTATGACTTGGCATTATAAGCAACCATTTATGTCTGTATGACTTGGCATTATAAGTACGAATGGTTGTCGTAACCTCCGGTGTTTTGGGTTTGGAAGAAGACGAATTTGTCTTTTCCTCCTGTTTTGGTTTAGACTTAGTGTTTATATTTGAATTTGAAACACCTTTTCTAACCCTTTCGTGAAACATGTTAGGTTTGGTCTGATGAGGACTAAACCTGCCAGATTTGTTTCGATTCCAATCATCGTCAGAGGGACTAGCCTGGTTATGCCTGAATCTATGCCTGTACGAGGTATGAGGCATATGGGGCATATTCCTCTGATAAAATCCATAATAAGGAACATATGGACGATGTGGACTATTTCTGGAAATATGACCAAGAGTGCCACAATTAAAACAGGTTTGACGTTTTATGTAAAAATCATTTTGGACGACTCCTCGCTTGGACTGGTTGTGTGGACCAGTTTGCTTAAAATTGCGAGAACCATTTTTAACATCCTTGAGTTTATCACCTTGTTTGTCATTAGATCATCCCTCTTTGACAAATTTAGGTACTACGTATTTTTTTGAAATTTTTGAACTTTTTGTCTTATTAGAAACCACATTATTCTAATTGAAAGTTTCAACAGAATCATCCACACAAAAATCCTTGCTCTTTTAAACAGAGCCCACACACACAGTCGGAATAACAAAATTTAAAACAGGAAGTCTTAAAGAAACATTTATGTCTGTATGACTTGGCATTATAAGTACGAATGGTTGTCGTAACCTCCGGTGTTTTGGGTTTGGAAGAAGACGAATTTGTCTTTTCCTCCTGTTTTGGTTTAGACTTAGTGTTTATATTTGAATTTGAAACACCTTTTCTAACCCTTTCGTGAAACATGTTAGGTTTGGTCTGATGAGGACTAAACCTGCCAGATTTGTTTCGATTCCAATCATCGTCAGAGGGACTAGCCTGGTTATGCCTGAATCTATGTTTGTACGAGGTATGAGGCATATGGGGCATATTCCTCTGATAAAATCCATAATAAGGAACATATGGACGATGTGGACAATTTCTGGAAATATGACCAAGAGTGCCACAATTAAAACAGGTTTGACGTTTTATGTAAAAATCATTTTGGACGACTCCTCGCTTGGACTGGTTGTGTGGACCAGTTTGCTTAAAATTGCGAGAACCATTTTTAACATCCTTGAGTTTATCACCTTGTTTGTCATTAGATCATCCCTCTTTGACAAATTTAGGTACTACGTATTTTTTTGAAATTTTTGAACTTTTTGTCTTATTAGAAACCACATTATTCTAATTGAAAGTTTCAACAGAATCATCCACACAAAAATCCTTGCTCTTTAAAACAGAGCCCACACACACAGTCGGAATAACAAAATTTAAAACAGGAAGTCTTAAAGAAACATCAGAAACAATGTCATTATCAAATTCAAGACAAGGGTCGTCATCCTAATCAGTCCATTCCTTCACAATTACTTTTTCTGCACATGAAGTAGACACATTGGAATCGTTCATATCTGAAGTGGACGGACCAGCATTCACAGAACTGGTTACATCACCTTTGTCTTGTTTACCGTACTTCATGTCCTTTACCTTTTCCTCCTATTCTTTGGTAACAGGGGTAGGGACAATTGTGGTTGTAGGGTGGGGGAACTTGACTGAATCATATTCCATCACCTTCATTTTCTTTCCACCACAATTGATTTTCAATTATTGAGTTGACTACTTTACTGGAACCATCGAATTTTTTAAAGTCTAGTTTAGCCCTTTCAAATTTACGAGTTAGATTCAAAATTTCTAACTTGGAGGCTTCCAGTAGCAGTCAACTCATCGATTTCTTATTTGGCATCAAGATAATGACAAGACTTTATACTAAAATCGGATTTAAGCTTAGAGATATCCTTTTGTTGAGCTTCTATTTTATCTTGGAAAGCTTTTTCATTTTTCTTAAGTTTAAAATTCTCAGATTTTATTCTTTCCGTATCTTTAATTAAGTTGTCATTATGAAGCTTATACGTTCTATTTTCTCAACACAATCTAAAGAGAATGGTTGAAAACTTACCTCATATGAGTTTGGAGAAGTGAACGCCATATATGCAAATTGAAGTTCCTTGATCTTCTCCTCAGTAGCATTTTCTTCTCTTGTGTCTTCAATATTGGCAAAGTTTGCGGTCTGGTTTCCAATGTTGAGTGCAGCCATCTGACCCTCCCAAGAAAATTGTTGAGCAACCATTCCTCTTTCACCATTTCCTGAGCTACCTCCAGCCTCACCTCTGGAACCAATGCCATTTCCGTGTTTCCATCCTTAGCTGGGTTAGTGCATTCACGAGCAAAGAGACCCGGCTCGTGACAGTTGTAGCACCTAAGAGTGTCTTTGTTAAAACCCACTTTGTGATTGTTAGGCATGTTTCAATTATTTCTACTCGTCCTCTTAGTGAACTTCTTCGCCCGAAACACTGCCATGGCGATTTTCCAAGAGATATCCATTTCTTCAACATCATCAGGATGGATCTGATCAAGTTCAGCAGCAACCGCAGGTTGAACCAAGTCTCCAGCTAAAAATGCATTATAACAGTTCATGAAACCTGCCATTAGAGCTATATTTTCCCGTGTCTCTTTTGGTATGGAAGGAATCTGACTGAAGTTCTGACTGGGAGTGGCCTCTGGGTGTGTGGTTTTTCCAGTATCATTTGAAGATTGACCAGACTTAGTGAAGAATACTGGAGCTGGTTGGGGTGGGATGGAGGATGATTGGCCTTGAGTAGATGTGAACATTTGGAAGTTTCCCTGAGGTGGTTGTTGAGTAGCCTTGAACATTGAGAAACTGTCTTGAGAGATGAGAGCACTGTTGGAGGCAACGTTGTACCCAACTGCACTGTAGGGGTTGGCATGATTTATTGCATGTTGCTTATCATCCATATCACATGCCTTGATAGTAGCTATCATCTCAGAGATAGACATTCTGTTGAGATCTTTAGTCTTCTTGATAACAGCAATCCCAACTCTTTGGCAATGAGTTCACCAGTTTGTTGTTTATTTCAAAAGTTTGCAGATAAATACTCGTAGATCTCATTTCAGTCACCAATGATATGAACCTTTGAAGTTGAGTTTCCAACGTTTCCCCCGGACGATGATTAAACATGTTAAAATTTTGTCGCAGCAAGTTTTGGCGACTTCTTTTTATATCTTCATTTCCCTCATACACCTCGATCAGTGCCTCCCACAACTCTTTAGCATATTAAATATCTCTAAATTGAAGGGCAGTCTCGGGTGAGAGTGCCATGGTTAGAGTAGAAAGAGTCTTTTCATCTTCCTCAACTTTGGCAAAATCATCATCGTCATACTGTGCAACAGGCTTCACAATAACCTCAGTTGAGTTTTCCCTTTGACAAGTGATTCTTTGAGGCCCCCTAACAATGCTTCTCCAAACTTTGGCATCTTTCATCTTAACATATTTTTCGAAATGAAATTTCCATTCACTAAACACCTCATGAGACAAGAGACGGGGTATGCGAGTGGTTTTTCCCATGATGGAATCCAGTTCTTGATGAAGTGATGAGTTAGCTGAATTGTTACTATTGGTTAACTGTTCCATTCTGACTAGATTAGTTAATTGAGTTTTAAACGTTCAAAAATTATTAAAGTCCAAATATCAAGCACAAATCATATTGATCAGGCCCAAACAGCGATCACAAATTACCAAGTTGACCGAGAACTCGAGTATTTTGACCAAACTTTGATCGGTCTAATCAATGTTGACAGAGAACAGCAGGTGTTGACCGAGAACTGAAGGCGTTTACCGAGAACTAAGGAATGTTGACCAAGAACTAGGAATGTTGACCAAGAACTAAGCTTGGTGACCGAGAACAGGTGAAAACCGAAAACCAAGTCAAATGAGAGCTGCCTTAGCCGAGAACTAACTATGGCCGAGAACTGAACTTGGCCGAGAACTAATTGAAGCCGAGAACTAGTCTTAGCCGAGAACCCTGTTTTCACCAACAGTCAACCTAAATGTAACAAACTTCCAAGAAAAAATTGGGATTTGATTTCCTTTCCAAACCAAAACCAATCTTTACCAAAAATTTCTCCTATCTTCTTCTCCGAACAGTGACACGCCGGAAAAACAACCAAACCACCAAGGAACACAAATCTTGAATATTTGATATCACAGTAACGAGCCTGAATAAGGTCTAAGGCGCTGATACCAATTGTAAGTCCTGAATCTGGATCACTACAACTATGATATCAACCAACCAAGTATTAGTACGGAATCCTAATACCCGATGACTCAAGAACACGAGCAAACACAAACACGAGAGACGAGCAATGCTTCAAAACACACGTATTGTATTATACGTCGGATGCTTAAGCACGATTACAACCTCGTCTAGTGAAACACGTAGACGGATAACAAAACAATCAAACGAACAACCTTAAACCCTATACAATGCATGCTATATATAGGGGACCAACTAAACAAGCCCAAACTAACCAAAAGCCCACCGAGATCCCAAGTGATCTTGGTTCACATACATAGCCCGTAGCCCAGCCCATATTACATGCTAAACCCAAACACAAGTAGACTAAGTACAAACCACTCTAATCTAGGCCCAACAAAAAATTATAAATCAATTAACTAATCTAACAACAAAGCATATCATTTAAATATATTATATTTATCTGTTCATTTTAACTAGAATATTTGATTAACAAGTAATGTGAAATGCTTAACTATAACGTGATTTAAAATGCAAATCAAACTAAAGGGTATTATTTATAATTGTGTTCAACTAAAAGGGGTTAATAATAAATTTGCTTATAATTTACTTTCTTTTATTAAACTCACGTTCTTTTCTTCCCCACTCTCATTTCTCTCTTCCAAGATATCCACACATCATGGATTTCAAGTTAAGTGCAGGATTTTTTTTACTTTGAAAGGTTTTAGATTTTTTTAAGGGTAAAATAATATAATTTCAGGGGTAACGAAATACATAAAACGTAAAAAAAATTAATTTTTTGCACTTCGTCGGAAAAGTTGAGGGGTAACGGGTGCTACCCCTCCGTCTCAACTAAGTCCGCCCCTGAGAATGATCGTGTTGGGTTTGTGGAGGCTTGGGCTCGGTTTAGGTTCGGTTTACTTGAAGATGGATTTAATGGGCTTATAAAGATGGAGGACATGAGAGGTTTTGGGTCGGCTCTATATCTCTTTATTAGGGTCCATTTATGTTATTTTGTTCCCTAAGCTAGAAACCCTAACTAATCTCTATATAATGTAAACGTTGTACTTGTAATTCCTCACGAGTGATGCAGTAGCAATAATAAAATACACTGGTTGCAGCTCGTGGACGTAGGTCAGTCTAGACCGAACCACGTAAATCTCGTGTGTTCATCTTTGTTTATTTTTCTCTTGCAGTATTATTCGTGTTTGTGTGTGCGCCAGATATTCCTAACAGATCGTCCATTCATCCTTGAACATATAAACATAGAGAGGGCGTTCGATGAATAGCTAACCATGCTAGCTTTAGACAAGTAAATAAACCAAGACCAATGCTAAAAGATCACAGGTCAAAAAGGAGTAAGAACGGTGCATACAGGGGCGGATCTACAGTGATATCAGGTGGTTCCTCGGAGCCACCCGAGTTTTGAAATAATAGTGTAATTATATATAGAAAATAATAAAGGAACCACCCTATAAATTAGAAAGGAACCACCATATAACCATTTGAAATGTTTGTCTGTCTGGTAACACGCCGGTTTTGTAACCCGGAGGTCGCGGGATCGAATCTCGTTTTTTTAATTTTTTTTCTTTTTTTTACTAACTTACCTAACATCAGTTAGGGTTTTAAACAAACACAAACACATAACCAGCACAAACAACACAGCGCCTCTCCACCCCTTACCTGATTTCAGCCCCTGACTCGGTCACTCCCGCACTCCGGCAGCCTCACTCAGTCATTCCCGCACTCCGGCATCGTCACTCCGACCATCGCCGTCGGCCATCCCCGTCCTCTGTCAGCCGTCTCCTTACAGTCCTTACTCGAATCCTCTTAATCTCCCACTTTGAAGGTAATTTAACATTTATAATTCATTGTTAAATGTTAATTGTTCTTGACTTCTTGTTAAATGTTAATTGTTCTTAATTGTTAAGTGTTAACTACTTAATTGTTTAAGTTATTTGTTAAATTTAGTTTTAGTTTGTTAGATTATTGGTTTTAATTTGTTACTTTCTTAGTTTTAAATTTGTTAGTTTGTAATTGTTGATTTGTAGGTATGTTGAATGTGAAGATATATTATCAAAGTGAACCATCGAACCTTGGATCATAAGCATTTTATTTTTAATTCGTAAAGACTACTGTATAGATATTATGTGTTTTTTAATTTCTAATGACGGCGTCTCTTTTATTAATTTATCGTATATTTATTATGTAATGAACTTTTCCCGAACCATCGAACCGACCGGAACCTCAAACTGACCTGGAATTTTTTATACCCGACACGGTGAAATTGAAACATCTAAAAGTAGTGCACCACCCGAAAAAATTTCTGGATCCGCCACTGGGTGCATAACATGTGCATGTCGATGCACAATTTGAGATTGTCTTGTATATAAAGCCGAACGTGACTTTGTTTTTTTTCAAGTTTACATCAAGAATGATCATCCTTAAACATTCAAGATCAATCAACAAAATGTATCATGACTTTTCAATGATAAAACTTACTTTTAAGTTATACGCATACCAACACAAGTTTGATTTTATATACTAAATAGACAATTGAAAACTTTAGATTTTATCGAGAGAAAGAGAAAAAAAAATCTTTCTTAACTTGTGTGTTATGATTTAACTAGCAGAGGCATGTTATAGGCTTATAGCATCACTTCAACGTCATGTCACTGACAACTAGACAATGACCTTCTTAGTTGTGATTGGTTGTTAGTGCGGGTGGACCCCAACTTTTGAACCCTCATGGGCGTTACCCTGATGGCGTTGGGAGGAGGGGTAGTGCCGACTGCCGGGGTTTAACAAGTTGGTGAGTGGTGAGGGGGCCCATGGCGCCTCCCACCCACAACACTCAACCTTATATGAAGATTATTTAAATATGATTGTGTTGTAAAACAAAACTAAACCAATGAAGAAAAGCGTCTTCAGCTAATCGCCAACATGTCTTGTTTATCAGTTATCTTTCACCAATGAGAAAGAAACTCCACTTTTTAGTTAAAATTTTAATAATCCATCCTTATTAGGTTTCTTATAATGATAAAATATGTTGATATAGTTTGGATAAAGGTGCAAGAACTCTAATCTTTGTGTAAGCAAACAAAATGCTTCATAAAGATGATCATAGACAAGTGTACCATGTTGGGTTGCTCCTTGATTTCTTTCAACTTTATAGAGACTCTTCAGGCCCAAACGTATAAGCATGAGAGGTAGCTTAGTTCATAGAATTTAGGGTGCGTTTGGTTCGTGGATTGTATTGGAATTGAAATTTGCATGGGAAATGGAATTAATGAATTCCATTGAAAACTCATATGGTATTTGGTTATACATTTGGAAAGAATTGGAATGCAAATATACCCCCCCCCCCCCCTTGAAAAATGATCAGGATTTCTGTATCTATTTGAAGTCGTAGACCACCACTGTCCTCTCTTACTCACCACCGCCGGTCACTACCATCTCCGACCACCACTAGCAATCAAAATTGATGACAGTGATGGTTTAAATCTGGCCGGGAAAAAATGAGAGTGTGGCGGAATTGGTTCAAATCTCACTGGTGGTGATGTTAGTGGCCAGTTAAAATGTTGGTGACGTTTGTTGCTAAGGTTATTTGCGTAAATCACCAACAATCCTTTGAAATCCCTTAAAAATACGGAAGGAATCTCAATTCCATTAAATGATGAATTTGATTTGAAATTTAATCCAATTCATTTCCTTCTCTTACCAACCAAAACAGGTCAAATTCCTTAAAATCCTCCAGGCCATTAGTGGTATTCAATAGAATGGGAATCAAAATTATATTTCTTGATGCGTTTTGGTTAATAAAATTTACTGAAAATTCTAAATTCATGTTTGATTAACAAATAAATTGGAATTGATTCACTCATATTCCTTCATATAAAGAAGACAGAATTATAAATTTTGTCCTTTAAAAAAAATAAATTACAGTTCGTGTCCTTTTTTTAGTTTCTTTGCAGGCGGTGTACTTTAAACTTCCTTTTTCTACACGCTATGTCCTTTACGCTAACTGGGTTAGAAAAACTCAGTTAAATACCCTCACGTGAGGCACATGTGAGGGCATATTAGTCTTTTCGTCTACACCTGCAAAAAGTTTATATAACACTCTCTTTCTTCCAGAACTCAACCACCAACAACACCCACCTTCAACCTTCAGCAACCGACACCAAACCCACCATCAACACCCTTCTCTCTAGTCGTTCTCTGCTTTTCGGTCATGATATCTTCAAGTGGTGGGTTAAACCCACCAAATACCCCACCAAAACCACCGATTCTGTCCAATATCATGAAATTAAACCCCAATCGGAGACACGAGATGACACTAACATGGCTGAGAGCTCGATTACCTCCTCAATTGCTTCTGAAATTGACTCCTGTAAGGAGTCTCCGCCTTGTGGCGCTGAAGGTAAGTTACCGATAACCACCAGTAGCATTCGAACTAGATCTGGGTTCAAATTGGGCAACCATCGTGGTCCTGTGAAAACCAAAAGGTCGGTCAAGTACATTCCATTGTTGTCTGAACTCCTCGTCAATAATTTTGTCCGGCAAACTAGGGTTCTTGTTGCAAAACCATCTTGTAATCAGCCAGCTTCAACTGAAGTGAAACGCTGCCGTTTCCGATACAAAACTCCGGCGAACATCACACAACTCACGGCGTCGATCAATCCAAACACAACGCCTACCTTCTTCCCGGCGCTCATACCTCCCGCCGACGACTTCTTCGGTTCTTAACTCTTCACTTCTGCTGATACATCACTAATCATAGACGGCGCCGGAGAAGGCGAATGTTCGTTTGGTGATTTTGAATTTGTCATATCTGATGGCGGAGGAGCAGGCGGAGATCCGGTTGACGGCGGAGGTGATGGAATTGGGGTTTTTGGTTTGGTCTGGAAGATGGAATTGGGTTTTGGAGGGGAGTTTGGTGGGTTTGGTGGTGGTTGCTGGAGGTTGAAGGTGGGTGTTGATGGTGGGTGTTGAAGGTGGGTGTTGGTGGTAGGTTTGGTGGTGGTGGATGAGTTCTGGAAGAAGAGAGTGTTATATAAACTTTTTTCAGGTGTAGACGAAAAGACTAATATGCCCTCACATGCGCCTCACGTGAGGGCATTTAACTGAGTTTTTCTAACCCAGTTAGCATAAAGGACATAACGTGTAGAAAAAAAAAAGTTTAAAGTACACCGCCTGCAAAGAAACTAAAAAAAAGACACGACCCGTAATTTGGCTTTTTTTAAATGACAAAATTTGTAATTCTGTCTATAAAGAAAATAACCAATAACCATTCATTCCAAATTATTAAAAATTCAACCAAAGGGAATCCCCGGCCACGCTGCCGCCACCACTGCTCCCATTGTCTTCGTCACTAACGTGCTGCCAAAATCATCGTTGCCCTTGCCACCCTCATCCATGAAAAGTAGCATATAAGTCTAAAACTTCTCCCAAACCTGGACTAAACCGGACCAAACCAAAACTAGCTAACTGAAAATATTGGACTAACAAACAAACCAATTCGATGTCAGTGCCATACCCTTCAGAACCAGTTGTCCCAATATTTTATTCAGACTTGTAGGCTGGTAATTTAATCCTACTCTCGCCCAAAACTACATAGTTTCGTTAAAAATAAAATTCAGGCTGGACCGAGAACCAGACCATGCATAACTGATATACATTTATTTATGCATCTCGAATCCCTTGTAAAGTTATGTTTATTTAATGTTTGAGTTTGTTTTAGTTCGTGTTTTGTTTATCTTTTATTATTTAGGTTTTGAGTCAAGTTTTATATATTTATCGTGTTTTAATATCTTTTGGTGTCTTGCATGTTAAACTTAATTCTTTCTATCTTTTCATGCGAAGTTTATGTTCGTTTTCTTCATCATTGGTTACGTGATTGTTTCACTTAGAGTTTTTATTTGTTGTCATGTAGATGATGGCTTGGAGAAGCAAGGGAAACAAGTTCTAGAAGATTCTAAGTGTTACTTGGAGTTCAAGAAAGATCAATCAAAGACTGGGCAAAGATTTAACAAAAAATAATAAAAAAATCCGAAATCCACCCATGGAGGGCACCGCGCTGCTAAGGCTAGGGGCCAAGGCGGCCACCGGGCGCCTAGGCCTTCTGGGCTGCCAAATTTTGCAAGCCAAGCCCATTATGCGTTCTATATATACATCTTTATAACCAATCCGATTTGAAGCTTATTTCCAGCCGATTTCAAGAGGAAAAAGCAAGGTTTTGAAGGATTTTGGAGGTTGAATACATTAGAGATCATAGAGCTTTCATACAAGTGTTCGAGGATCGATTAAGAAGGGTTCTTTCGTTCTTTTTCATTATCCTTGTTCATTATTTATCATGATTCTCTTTTGTTTTATTTATTCTAGTCATTTGATAATGATTCTAGGCTAGACTTCATGTCTACCTAGGTTTGATGAACATGTGTTGACTTGATTCTTGCTTTGAACATTTGATTTGATTATGGTTTCGTTAAATTAATAGTAAAGACTTGATTTTGCTTTCATGATGCATATGAATGTTTGTTATCTTGATTGATTATTAATCATTGCTTCACATAGATCTTTTATCTCTTGGTTGTGTTCTTTAGATTTATGGTTTATGTTTAATCATTACTTGGTGTTTTGATTATTGTGATTGAATGGGCCCATTAGATCATAGAAGCTTGTTGATAGTTGGTTAGGGTTTTGAATGTTCTGCTAAATTCCAATAGCTGTAAGGTGAGGAGTTGTTCGTGTGTCTTGGTCAATCACATGCTCGGATAGATAGTGACAATATTCTTGCTTATTGTGTTGATCCATGTTCATTATGTCATGTTAGTTTATCAAGTTATTTAGGGTTTAGCATTTCGTGAGATTGCTTGCTTTAAATACTATTAATTAACCCTAATTGACGACTTTGCGGAAATCAATAATACTGATTGCTTAATAATCTAATAATTGTTCTTTGGGATTTCGTTGATTCAGTCAAGGGTCCTTAGAGTTTGTTAGATGAATATTTTTAGAAATCGTTTCCATATCATTTTATTTGTCCATTGCTTAATGATTGTTGATACATGGGATTCTTACCTAGTTAGATTCCTTCTCTAATTGGTTTCGATCTTGTGTTTGATTGCTTGTTCTCTAGTTTACTTGTTTATTTAATTTCTTAGTTTAAAATATTAGTTTAAAACCCCCTTTAAACATTAATAATAAATAGTCGTGTCGTAAGTCGAGTCTAATTAGTTAATTAACGTAATTTATAGTCCTGTGGGTTCGATATTCCGGACTTACTTGGCTTTAGTACAATTGACCGATTCACTTGCCGGTGTTTTGTGTAGTTGAGTCTTAAGTCTAGTTTTTATTACTTGTTAGTTTAGTTAATATTTAATTGACTGTTTCTAGCACATTAATAACCATCCTACTAAGGTTACCAAACACAGCATGTAATATAGCCTCATAAAATTTATATAAAAACAACTCAAAAAGCTTTTCAAATACCACAACACACAAACTCTTCAGAATCTGCAAAAGTAAAAAAATAAAATAAAAACAAAAGCAGTGCATCACCTCATGGAACTACTCCTTTTTGGCCACTCTTGTTGTTTATAAAAAAAGATATAAAACAAACAAATGAAAGCTCAGAAACCAGTAGTAGTTGAATCCGGTGATCCAGCTGGTCCTTTACTAGTTTTGCTAATAATCCCCTTTCCAAAATATTCAGCAATTACTGAAAATCCATCTTTTGAACTTTTGACTTGATTGAAAAACTGATCTTGATTCTTCGAGTTTTGTTCCAGGGTTCTTTTCATTTCTAGAACAGATCTGTACTCAGGGGCACATTCGGGGCATTCTTTTTCATTGTCACCGAGACAACGTTGATGGAAGGAGTGCATACACATAAAGTGGACAGCTGGCAGGTCAAGTGTGAAAGTGCAGGCGGTACACTTGCTTAGTTGGAAGATTCTGGCATTCGTCCTCAAATCCTGGATTTCTTTTCTCATTGTCGATGTTTCTTCCTGAAAAATTTGAAAGATATTTTATCTATATGAAACGTTTCATATCATAAGCAAACTCATGTTTTGATATTTTTCAGAAAAAAGATATGATGTCTAGTCAGCACCAAATAAAAAGGCAATTATTCTGAAATTTTACAGCAGGTAAAGTCAATCATAATCACATAAAAAGTCAACATTTTCAAATGTACTGACACGTCATCTGCCATATCAGCACTTTGACCTGGTAACTTGATTCCACCAATTGCTAAATTTCAGCGCATTCATGATTCGCATATATTTTATCTCAAATGGGTCAAATCTAGAATTAAGCTAAAATAACATGTCAAACAGTTGAAAGTAGGCCAAAGTCTATTTCTAAATGCATGCAAATCCCTATATTGTTTTTATTCAAAACTGCAGATAATAATTGTAATAATATTGTATTTGTAAGCATAATTAAAGCATTAAAGATTTATAATAAATTAGAAAACTTACAAAAAGTGTTTGCAGGTTAACCAGATTCGTCCGTAGTAGAAAACGGCCCATTTTAACAAGAAACTATTTTGACCTTTTTAACAAAAATCTATTTTGACCCATTAACCATAACCGCCTGAGCCACTCATGTTGCCACTTCTAGAATCTACCATATCAAGTTTGTACTTACTTTTGCAAGTAGGATGGCCTCCTAAACTTGACAACTCATTTTCAAACCCAGCAAATGTCAATATAAACTTTTTAAGAAAGCCTCATTTCACAAAAACAAAATAAGCAAACAATAAAACCAAAATAAAATTAGGTGGCATATTGAAATGTTCAGAGAACTTAAAAGCTAACCTGGTACTTATCAATCATCCGGCGATCCTCTTCAATAAGCTTTGACTCATGTTCCAGTTTTCTAGATATATAATCTTTAATAACAGAAAGACTTAAAAATGGATTTGAGGAAAGTGTTTGTAACACCATAATAGGTGGCAAAATATCATCTCTCTCGATAAACGTCAAAACTTCCCTCACTTCTTTAGAGCAATCTTCACCAAGCTCACCAAAATACTTCAACAAATCTGCCCAAAGAGTTGGGTCGCCACCAGTCCCCGAGTCCCCTAACCTCTTACAACAGGCAATCAGCCCGACATGATCATGTGCACGCATGTAACAAGCAATCACTTCTTTAAAAAGTTTCAACTTTTCGTAAAGATATAAAAGCCCTCCTTTAAATGCATTCATCTCACATAAGATTATAGCCAGATCAACGTCATACAGCGGTTGCTCTTGATCCGACGGCCACGCACGTTTCAGCAACTCCAGCCCTTTCTCGAGTCTTTCTTTATGATCATTTTCAGTTTTTGTATCTTTATGTTCTTGAGGCAATTTCCCATTAGAAGTGCCATTAGAAGTACCAGTATTAGCTGCTGATTGTGACATTAACGGGAAGGTCAAGTCAGTTGACAAATAAAGCTCCAGTAACGTGTTATGAATTTCCACCTGAGCGGGTGAGTCTTTGACTTTATTAATATACTTTTCAAGAAAAATCATAAGCGATCTCGGATGATGAATGAAAATATTGAGAAAGTCAACAGGAGATGGTAACATATATGCGTGTGTACCTTCCTCGGTGCAAAGTTTCATTAAAATTTCAATTGTTTCAGTCGGTTTATGCTCAATTAACAATTTACCATACTCTTTGACCGTCACACCAGCTTGACCTTGGTCAAGGCTAGAAATATACTGCAAAGCTTCGTCATAATTTCCCAAATCTTCAAGCAAAATCTTTAAATACCACTCGTGTCTACCGGCTTTTTTAGCAACATACATTGCATGTTCATGATAATTAGCAGCTCGACAAACCCTAATTGCGGTTTCCACATCAAACTTATGCTCACCGACACCATCTTCACTTTTGATAAAAACATTCAACTTATCTACATCTTTCAGTTTGGTATAACAGTTTAACAGAAGGGTAGTATGGTCTTTTGAACCGAGACCTTTCTCGTGTAGATTCTCCAAGTAATTCGTAAGATTGTAGATTCTCTGTGCATCTAGAAACTTCTGGATCACATATGAAGGTTCTAGATGACCAATTGTGTGAATGTATTGAGCCATAGCCTCATCAAAATCTTGCTTGCTGTATAAATGATCACCATATTTTCTTAAAACTTCAGCAGTTGCAGCTACATCAGCTTGTTGACTTTGAACAAGATTAATGGCTACTGTATAAAGATTCTTCTTAAAAAGCATATCCAATTTGCTTTCCATATCTTTCTCACCAATACATATAGCTGATTTATCCTTCATTATGAGCAGTATGCTTCCCCATTCACATAACATGTGAGAAACCTCTTTAACCACTATTGAATGTGCTATTAAACGGTTTTTCAAGTCATAGATATTGAATGTGTTGTTTCCATTTCTTTGGTCTGCGATCACACATAATAAGTATCCACGAAACCAACCAAGAAACCTCTTTTCTCCTTCAAAAGCCCAACATGGACCCCTACCATCAACTTCATAGAAATAAACCGCCTCGGGTCGACCAACAATAAGTTCCTGATTACAAAACACAGTAAATAAAAAATGTGAATAAAAAATAGAAAATAAAGAATTAGGGTAAGATGGTGATACCAAGCGGTCATTCATTGCAACACTATTGACATCAGATCCTATTTGATCCAGTGTTTGTCGGCTAGCTGGCTGAGTTTGCAAGTTAAACAAGGTTACAGAAGATGGAGTAACTGCAAATAACTGGAAAGCTTTGCCATCAACACGAAAACCCATTCCTGTTATCGAACATTGTGTCTTATCTTGACGATTTTCCACTTGAAGCATGAAACGTTTGATGCGTTCACGTGCAATATCCCCTTGAATGCAATAAATGCAACCGTTGTCTAGTCCAATAGCTATTAGTAATATTGGTGGAGCTTCTTCAAGAACTAGAAATGATGTTATCTGCAGAATTATAAGTGTTAAAACATATATAACAGCATTTACAAGAAAAGGATGAAAGTTCAGAACAGAAACCGTTGCTTCTGGGAACTGGTTCGTGAATATTCGTAATATCTGGATACAATCTGGAATTGATGTGCTTGGACCCTCGGGTTGGGTTTTATCAAGGTCAAAAACCTTGAGGCACACAGATGATAACTGTGGAGATATTTGTTCATCTTCTCCAACTGTTAGTAGAAAGTTTCTTTGCTGTTTATACATAAAACAAAAACTGAATCAAATCATACTCAAAACTCTCGGAAAATAGAAAACTTCATAACCTACACAGAACAGAATTTCTTAAAAGGTTTTCGGTTTTATGAAATTCCTGTATTCAATCTAATGTTTTCTCTAATTACTCTACAGATTACAATTTCATACCTAGGACTGCAAACTAACCGAACGTTCCGTAATTTGTACGTGAACTGTTCCGGTGGGGGGGGGTCATTTAACTAAATAACCGAACCGTCCACACAGACCATTCCCGGTTAGCCAAATCAATAATATAAAATATTATTTGTGTTAGTTCATTAGAACTTCATTTTCTTAACAAACAAACACGAACAGAAAATTCCGGTCAAGTGTTCGTTGCCCGTTCACTTGTCCAACAAAAGCCTAACAAACGAACATATTCATACCTACTTTCATGATCTTGAAATCATAAACTGAATCGAAGTACACTCAAACAATCAAGACATTAGAAACTTTAAAAACTACCCAAATCATAATAATTCCTTAAAGGGTATCCATTTTTCATAAATTATGAATAAAAAGTTAAACCTTTGATTGTTGAAGAGTCAAAATATAATAGTCAAAATAATCAAGAAACAAGAGATTTCCAGAACATAATAATTCCATAAAGGGTATCCAAAATATTTATAAAAAAATGAAACCTTTAACTGTTGAAGAAAGAGAACAGAGGAAGTATGAGCTTGAAAGCCATAGCTGAACTTAAACCCTCGATCCAGTAAGCTAACTGTTCCGTCTTCGCATCCAATGGCGATTTTACCCCTGCCGCTCGAACAACACTCGATTCGTCCGGCCACTTCGTCCGGAACCAGACCTTTTCCGGCGTACTTCTCCTCGAAGAACTCGAATTTCCGCCATTGGTACATCTTCTTCTTCTTCTTCTTCTTCTTTGAATCGAATTGGGTCTATCCGATTATATTGTCATGTGGGTCGAAATCTATAGATACAGATATGCAATGATTGAAATTTATGTGATCGATCGACAAAGCGAAAGAGAGAGAGAGGGAGAGGACGTGTTTGTTTGTTGGGTTTTTCTTGGACGTGGTGGATATCCGTTTGTTAATATATCGGGTATTTTAGGGATATGGGTCGGGGCATACCTTTATTGGATAACCCGGAATGTTCGAAAAGTTTGTGGCTTTCAAATTGTTTGAAAATAGCTTTGCTTGAAAGAAGCTCAAATTTAAACGAGCTGAGCTTGAGCTAGGGTTGGCTCAGCTTGTGGCTCAGTCTTGATTTGACTCGTTAGCTCGTTTAGATTAAACCATAAATTTTTAATATATTGTAATAATAATAGTTTACCAAAAAAAGAAAAAACTAGAATCTTAATACATATATTATGTCACTCGAGCTTTAAAATATTATAAAAAGGGACAAAATATAAAACATATAATGTTATGAGTTCTCTAGTTATAAATTTTATATAAAATATTGTTAAAAATCTTGGAAGTTACAGGGCCATATTTTGCGGGATTGTGGTATTGATGGTTTGGATTCGGATTATGGGCGTGCGTTAAATTGTTTGCATAGTTTTCTTCCCGATCTTGATCTTGGTGGGTTCGCTAATGACACCCCCCCCCCCCCCAAAATCCCAACATGCTTTGGCGAGTGCCCTTTATAGTAAAAGCGTCCAAAGTTTGGGAGAGGAGTTTAACTTATCAACTCGCCAGAGAGCGGTGTTAGAATGTCTTCAGGCTCCACATGTTCAAGATTTATTGAACGTCATCCCCATCGAAGGGTTAGGGCAACACATGTCGGCAGTGGAATACCGGTCCATTCTTAAATATCGTTTAATAATCCCACTATTCCCAGTTGATGAGTCATGCCCGGTGTGCCGTAAAGTTTGTTTGGATAATTTTGGTGAGCACGCAGTTCATTGCAAGGAGCTTCCGGGTTTTAAATATAGACATGATTTGGTTAGAGATGTCCTTTGCGATGTGTTGAAACGAGCGGGGATCTCGGCAAAAAAAAGATCCTGTGAATTTCCTGTCAGATCCCCTTGAAGGGAGGTCTACTCTTCGGCCAGCATACGTTCTTGTGTTTGGATGGGCAGGGGGAAGCACGCTTGCATTGACCTTACTGGAGTATCCCCCTTATTGGGCTTAGGGATACCGGGTTTGTTGTTAGGTAGGCTGTATTGAGGCGGAATTAGGAAAAGTTGCTAAGCATGAGAAAACATGTGTCGAGAATCAACACGTCTTCATTCCTTTTGTTTTAATACATTTGGGTCATTTGCCCCCGAAGCTATTACGTTTCTTAAAAGAGTTCAACGGGTCGTGCACAGTAACTTATCGACGCCAAAGAACGATAACTTCATTTTTAGTGGGATCGGGTTTGTCATTCAAAAGGGGGGTGGCGGCGCAGCTTGTTGCCCGCTCATCCACATCTCTATTGTAATTTGATCCTTTTTTTGTTAATATAGTGTATTCAAAGTAAAAAAAATCAACAAGAAAACATCTGACATCATTTTTTGAAGTTTTTGTCCTTTATATATTAATATTTACAAAACAAACTAATATATAAAACTAAAATAAAAAAACTTAACGAGCTCGAGCTTATTCTTTTCATGTCGATAAATTTAGCGAGACAAGCTTGAGTCCGAGCTCACTCTGGCTCGACTCAGCTCAGCTCGAGTGTAACCTTATCTTGAATGTTTGTTGGTAACCCGATTTGTTGTCTATATGCTGATTTAGATCTTGCTTAAATCGTAATCACTAGATCAAAGTTTTTTTAATAAATATTAATCAAGTAACTATGAACCCTAATTGGATGTCAATTTGAGGATTTGATTGTGATATATTTTAATTAATTTTACTGGGTTTATTAAAATTACTACGTCATATAAAGTAAAAACCAAATAATGTTAAAACACATAATAACATTTATATGAGACAAATGGATTTCATTCTCACGAAGTAACAAAAAGATAACAACAAGCAAGAAGATATAAAGGCACAAAAGTTCAAAGGAAAAAATTGAAAATCAAAGAAAAAAAATGGAAATTAACTATGTGTAAGTTTATAAAGTGAATACTTTATGATAACTTATATAATAAATCAAGTTTAAAGGAGTTAGAAACTAAAAGTTTAATTAATGTATTGAACTTCACTATAGTCTGGCTAAAGAGAATTAGTCATGGGACTAGAGTACTAAGCATGGGTTGTTGCATCATTCACATTGGTGGTGGAAGTGAACTAAAACTCGTTGGGAATACTCAAATCCTGACATATTATGATTCATTTTTATTCAACTCATTCTCTAAAGTTGTCAAACCCATATAATTTATGGTAAATTTTAAGAAAACCATCAAAATCACATCTCCAATCCATTCCCTATTATATGGATGAGTTATATGGCAACTAAAGTAAATCCCTAAATATAGGGACTCATTTTTGATCCATACCATATAATATATCACATATCTCCCAATCACCATTTACTATATAATAAGACAAAAGAGAAAAAAATAATAAAGAATTAATTTACGGATATGAATAAGGAATAGAATGTGAAAGAATTTTGAAAAATGATAGATAAATTTATGGAATGATGTTTTTTAGCTAAATTATAAGGAAAATATATGGAATAGGATGTGAATGCTCTTATCCAGGTAAAATATATAGGATTGGAACAAAAATAAAACTTTAGTGACCTGATTTGAACAAAATATTTTATGAGTGAAACAATTTCAAAACTTTGTTACTATTTTATAGATTAATCCTTTTAAAAATAAAGTTAAAAAGTACAATATTTTTTTGTATAATATTTCTTACAAAACCAAATTTACAATAAATTTTACACAAGTTTTTTTTATAAGAAATATTACGACAATGGTGACTATCTTCGGTTTTGGGCAGCGCCTCCTAGCATCTAAGCTTCACTTTTTCGTGTGTATTATCATTTGTTTCTGGTTGATAAGACTTTTTTTTTGAAACTAAAACTTCATTACTAACAAAGGCAAGGCCTCAAACCGAGGACCGCCAAAAACACCTTACAAACAATACAAGGGGTATTTCACCCAAACGTTCAAATCCGTTTTTTTACATCTAGTTCTATGATTAAACCAAAAACATGTCAAAGCCTTCACCAAAGCCACAATATCTATCACTCTCGGCTTTGCCCCATTAAAAATTTTCTTGTTGCGCTCCGTCCAAATAGCCCAACACGTCACCATAAAAATGCCTCTAACCACCTTCTTCTCCCACTTGGAACTAAAAGCGATATCCTTCAACTGGAATAAATCAGCGATAGATAGAAATTCATACCTGGAAATCCTACACCACGACCAAATGCTACTCCAAACTCCGAAAACAAAACCACATTCCAAGAATAAATGCTTCGCCGATTCATCCACAACCTCACACAATGGACATAAAGTGCACGATAAGCTAATATGTCTTCTACTCAGCGCCAAACGGGTCGGAAGACGATCAATACCCAATCTCCATACAAATAGATTAACTTTAATTGGGATCCAAGTATACTAGATCATGACTGCCCCGTGCTGACTCGAACCATCATTACGCAGCCAACATTTCACCGTCGCCACAGAAAACAGCCCTTGTTTATCCAGGGTCCAGACCCACTTATCTTTAGCCTCAGAAAAACGCACATGTGATAGCAAAAATCTCGCATCCTGGGCTTCAGAAATCGCGGACACAGAATTAGTCTCCATGACCCATGAATCATCAATCGAAACTTTATCACCCTCCACCTTAAACCGGTCTCGAACAGACCCAAATTTATTTGTATCCGAACCATACAGGGCTGCAACGGTCCTGCAAAACACCGGTCCCTATCCAAGCGTCTTTCCAAAACCTCAAAGACTCCCCATTACCAATAATGCCCCTGAAGCAAGACATGAGGCTAACCCCATCTTTGACCACCCCTTCCAAGTGCCGGACCAGATTCTTCCAGCAGCCCGGTATATTGCGTTTCAAAGGCAAGAATAACCACCTATTCCTACCCCCATGAATGCTAATAATGGAATTCCTCCACAGCCCTTCAATATCGGTTTTAAATCTATACGCCCATTTAGCTAACAAAGCCGTATTTACAACCGATAAACTAGTAACCCCCAGCCCTCCCTCCTTTTTCGGCTTAGTGACAACCTCCCAAGCCACCCAGTGCATCCCTCTCCCCTCCTTACAACCACACCAAAGAAATCTCCTCATCATTTTTTCAATTTCATCAACCACCTTAACCGGAGCCTTGAATATCGAAAAATAGTACACCGGGAGACTAGCTAACACCGATTTTAATAAAGTAAGCCGCCCCCCCATAGACAATAACTTCGACTTCCAAGAGCTCAAACGATTTCGAATAGTATCCAAAACCAGGTCCCAATTACAAACCCGATTCATGTTAGCACCCACCTTAATGCCTAAATAAACAAAAGGCAAATTCCCAACCTTGCACCCCAACAAGCTCGCCATGGAGCTCACCTCCGAATCCCTCACCCCTAAACCGAAAAGAACCGACTTATGAATATTTATTTGAAGACCATAACACAAGTAAAAAATCCGAAGCAACCGGTTAGTAACATTAATGTTTCTATCATTCCATTTACCCAATATCAAAGCATCATCCGCATATAACATATGGGTAAGAACCGGACCATCATTAGGAAGCTTCAAACCTTCCAAGACACCCAACTCGCTTGCTTTATCCACCATACATGCCAAAGCTTCCATAAGAATGAGAAATAGGAACGGTGAGAGAGGATCTCCTTGTCTAAGCCCCTTTTGACATTGGAACTCATACATTGGAGACCCATTCACCAAAATTGAAGACCGAGCCGAGCTAATAATACCTTTTACCCATATACACCATTTGGGAGGAAAACCCATTTGGGATAAAATAGATAAAAGAAACTTCCAACTAACGTTATCGTAAGCCTTCTCGAAGTCAATCTTCAAAATAAAAACTTGCTTCCTCTGTTTCACAACCCAATTCAACCCAACTTTTTATTTATCAAAAATATTAATTTTCCTCTCTCTTCCATCTATACAACCCAACCAAACTCAAATTTGTACAACCCAACCAACAATTTTTTTTTGAAAAATATATATTATGTTGCCTTTTATTATGTCAAAAAATAATAGGAAAATGAAAATAATAATATTTTTTTTAAAAGATAAAAATAACTCTATATGTTTTTAGATCATCTAAATATAATGTTTTAGTTATGATATTTTAATTTAATTATGTGTTAATTTTGATATTGTAATTTGATTAAGATATTTAACCTAATTATATGTTTTAAATATAATATGTGAAAGAGATGGCATGGAACTACTTTGTAAGCGTTAAGGGTTCGTACAAACAGTGACCTGAAAATGTCGGTTGTCACACCTAGCTAAGTCGAATGGTCAAGGGCCTTATTACACATTTGATACACAATCTAATCAAATTAATGTATGAATAAAGGCAAAAAGCAAAATGAGGCAAAAAAAAAGTTTTAAGGTTGATTTGAATTTGGTTTTTCAATTTTTAACACAAACTGAGCCGAAATAATTTTGAATTTGGGTTGTTTAGACATCTGCAGTCTGGATCAATTCGGTCGTGCAATAAACTATGGAAAGTAGTATAGGGTTTTATTGGAAGGGGATTGACGCATAATCATTTCATCTCAAACGCTCGAAACTTGGAAGGAACTTTTATTATGATTTCTTTCTTATTGTGAGTAAATATTTTAAAAAATGGTTAGACCCGTTGTCTTTATTTTCTAGTTATATCAAACTATTAATACATCGTGAAGATAACATGTTACATATAAACCATATTATTTGTTGTTTGAATCAGGGATGATGAGCAAATTTGGTACTGGTATCGGAACCGGTAAACCGGTACCGATTTGGTACCGTCAGTATTTTGAGTTTCGGTATCGGTACCGATATTTCCCGATATTTATACCTTCAATACCGGGTACCGGTATAAAAAAATTACGATTTTCGAGACCTGGACAGGTTGGTACCGATCTCATCCCTAGTTTGATTTATTAAATATCAAGTTATCAACAACTAAATGTATTTGATAAAAAATATGATAAATGTAATTTAAAAAAATGAGAGAAGAGTAGGATGTTACAAAAGTGTTATTGCTTGTGTTGGTATAAAAGATGTTACAAAAACCAAATTTACAAATTTACAATTACAATTATACACAATCATCTACAGTTACATACGGTAGTAGACACTGAGAAGTCTAAAGCCCTAAACCTCTCTTCATTTCATTCAAATACTCACATTCACCATTCTCGTCAAGCAAAGCAATGTTCTCTCCAGGCACCAAAAAATCCACCAGAAAGCTTCCAACGCATTCTCCAGCCGGCAACGGTTCTCCGGCGACTCCTCTCACCGAGTTTAGAAAGCCGGCGCCGGAGAATCTAGTTCCGGACAGACCTAATACCGGCACACCTGCTCCCTGGGCTCCACGCTTATCTGTGCGTGCTCGGTAAGTTGATTACGTAATATCATTTCCATTATTCTTATTATTATTATTATTATTATTATTATAAGTTGTTAAATGTAGACCAGATCGACATGTAATTGCACGAAATGAGCATTTGTGTTAGGTTTTCGATTAAGTTAGATTGCCGGTTTTATGAAACCCTAGGGTTTGCACATGGAATGCAATTTTTTATGTGAATAAGGCGTGGTAGATGATGATTTAATATTAATATTAATATTGGAGAGGTTTAGGTTTAATTTATTTAGGTCAAGTTGAGATGCTTATTACAGGACAGAAGAATAATGCTATTTGTTGTCTGTGCGTGCTCGGTAAGTTACGGCTCTCAGTTGATTACATAATATCATTTCAATTGTTATCAGTAATTCTGTACTTTCTGTAAGTTGTTAAATGTAGACCAGATCTACATGTAGTGACGCGAAATGAACATTTACGTTAGGTTTCCAATCAAATTAGATTATCGGATTTTGACCGTGTACTGATTTAGTATATAAACCCTAGGTATGCACATGGAATGCAATTTTGATGTGAATATGGCATAGTAAATGATGCTGATATTAACATTTGGGAGATTTAGGTTTAGCATAAAGTGCAATTATCTAGGGATTTAAAGTTCAAGTACCTGTTAGAGTTTTTGTCTACGTGTTGTTTTAACATAATTGTTCTGAGCATGTAGTTAAGTTACAGCATGTGTTTATGTTTATATCCATTTTGTGTTTAGTTCTCGTTAGTTTTGGATTTTCTGCTCTGCGTGGAAGTACTACTTTGTGTTTTGGACATATCTTTTATGATTATTGAAGTATTTCATGATACTATAGCTTATTTATGCTCTTTGGAGATTGCATAGTTCTATTTATTTACTTTTAAATATTTTATGTTATGTTTAGATGAAGTTTAATAATAAGTTTATCTAGGGTTTAAAGTGCAAGTACTTGTCAGAATGTTTGTCTAGTTATTATTTAAACATAAGTGTTATGCGTATGTAGTTAATTTACAGAATGTGATTATGTTGATGTCCTTTCTGTGTGTTTAATTCCTGTTAGTTTTGGATTTTTGTGATCTACATGTAGTTACTAGTCTTTGCTCTGGACATATCTTATATGCTGTTTCTGTTACGTGAAGTATTTTATGATATCATAGCATAGTTATGCTCTTTCGAGGTTACATAGTTGTATTTTTTTATTTTTTTTCGTTGTGTAGACGAAGTTCAATATTAAGTTTATTGGAACAATTGCAGTGTCTTGTGTAGAAAGGCTTGCACTAGTTTCAGAAACTTTTAGTTTTTGGTTAGAATTAGAGTCATTAGACATGGTGTCTGTTAGGGTGGATGCATACGAGTTCAGTATCTAGCCATATGAAATGAGAAATTGGCTGAATGTTCTAAACTTCTAGAAACATTTTGTCTATTATGCAAAATGATCATCTTAATTTAAACATTTCTGATGAAGCAATAGGTGTTTTACTGACTTCAACGTGGACTGGTTTTTACATCACGTAGATTTCATATGTAGGGAATGACACACATGTTATTTTGATGGATGCTCTTGAAGCTGGTATGCATTTTTTAACCTTTTGTTTTTATTTTTTAGAATCCCAACCTTGAAGAAAATTGACAAAGCGGATGATGTAGACCCTATTCAACCTGTATATGTTGGAGAAGTCCCACAAGTAGTTCGTGATGAGCAAGCTAGCATGTTGCAAAGACATCTTTCTGGTTCGTACTTAGCACACATGATTTCAGTTTCTTGAAATACTGTCAACTTGTTTCTTGTGATATCATGCTGACCTCATTACTACAGGTGACACAAGCATATCTGGTGGGATGGAGAAGGGGACCTCACTGGCATGGATTATATGCGGAAGCAAACTTTTCATCTGGAACTACCTATCACCAGCAGCTTCTAGAAAATGTACCGTTCTTAAACTTCCTTCCAACATACTTGAAGATGGAGATATTAACAAAACTAGTTCTTGGTTACTTTGTGTTCTTGATTGGGACAACAATACATCGGGTACAAGCAAGAGTCATCAACAAAGAACTTCTGTTGGTGTTCTCTTATGCAATAAGAAAACCCGAGCCCTTGTATACTGGCCTGATATATATTCTTCCATGTCTTCATTCACTTTCATTGATCAGTCAGATTCTATAACCACCTTAAACAAGCAACAACGGGTTTCTTATAACTCTTTGATTGCTTCTGCCATTCCTGATAAGAAGTATTCCTGCATTGCTCTTGCATGTAGTTTCAATGGCCAGATATATAAATTCATTTGCTCGCCTACTGGCATTCAATGTCAAGAGACCGTAAATGTATCTACTCAAGGAAGTCAACTTTCTAACTCTAAAGGGTACTTAAGGTCAATAGTTTGGCATGCACCGTATAATTCTGTGAAAGAATCAAAAAGACGGTTTTTGTTGTTGACTGATCATGAAATTCAGTGTTACTCTGTTGACTATTATTTAGATACTAGTATTTCAATGATTTGGTCTCATGAAATAGTAGGGAATGATGGTGATGTTGGTATACAGAAGGGTCTAGCTGGAGAAAAGAAAATATGGCCACTTGATATGCAAATGGATAGTAACAGAAAAGTAATAACTGTTCTTGTTGCCACTTTTTGCAAAGATAGGGCTACTAGTTCAAGCTACATAGAATATTCTCTTCTAACAATGCAATACAAATCTGGGATTGACATGTCATCAGAATCTAGTTACCGTTCACATGATAAAATCTTGGAGAAACCATCTCCAATCGAAGTAATAATCCCAAAAGCTAGAGTTGAAGATGAAGACTTTTTATTCTCGATGAGGTTAAAAGTAGGTGGAAAACCTTCTGGATCTTCAATTGTACTTTCTGGTGATGGAACTGCAATGGTTACACATTACTGGAGAAACACAAGTCGGCTTTATAAGTTTGACTTGCCTTATGACGCTGGGAAAGTTCTAGATGCTTCTGTTATTCCTTCTGAGGATGGAGAAGATGGCGCGTGGGCGGTTCTAACCGAGAAAGCTGGAGTGTGGGCCATACCTGAGAAGGCGGTTTTGCTTGGCAGTGTTGAACCGCCAGAAAGAAGTTTGTCACGGAAAGGAAGCTCTAAAGAAGAATCCACAAATGTTTCTTTTGTTACAAACGTTGCTCCAAGAAGGGCTAGTTCAGAAGCATGGGATTCAGGTAATAGACAAAGAACTGCTTTTACTGGTATTGCACATCGGACCGCACAAGATGAAGAATCTGAAGCTTTACTGTCTCAGTTTTTTCATGAGTATTTACAATCTGGTGATGTTAGTGGTACACTGAATAAACTTCAGAATTCAGGGGCGTTTGAAAGAGATGGAGAGACAAATGTGTTTGCTAGGGTTAGCAAATCGATTGTTGACACGCTAGCTAAACATTGGACGACTACGAGGGGTGCAGAGATTTTGGCTTTATCTGTTGTGTCTACACAGATTTTAGATAAACAACAGAAACATAAAAAGTTTTTACAGTTTCTTGCTCTGTCTAAATGCCATGAAGAATTGTCTGCTCGACAGAGTATGATTACTGATCTTTTTTATTTTTATTTTATCTGCATTCTACTTATGTGCAAGCTGTTACATCTTATTACTTATTAGTACTTTATATGATTTTAGAAAGAACTAAATTAGTCTTCCTTTTTAACTGTGTTTTTTTTGCTAGTGAGTGGGTTACTGGGTTAAGAAGTACATTTATCACTATTTTTCTGTTTTCATATGTGAATTATGCCACAAAATGTCTTTGAAACTAAAATGACTATTTTTGGTGGATAGTTTAAAGTTCAGGGATTCACCTTTAAATATTTGCTTTCATGTTACTCTGTTTGATAGTTTGTTAGACATGCTAATACCTACCATACACATTAAAATTAGCTCAAATAACCAATTTTTCGTAATTACTTTAGTCTATTTGGATAAAAAGATAATGCTTTACGGTTCTAAATGGGCACCACGTAAATCAATGCATGAAGTGATGTTGTCTCTTACATGATACACATAAAAGTTATAAACATTTTGTTAGTATAAAAATCTTTAGTATGTATTTCAAGCACAGAATCATATTATAGGCTTTACAATTAAATAACTATAATGTATTACAACTAAATCACAACTATAATGTACAAAGTTGTTCGTAAATCATTTTTAATTTTTTTTTTACTTTTGTGGTTTAATATTATTTTGTTTGTTATTTCTAATATATTGGTTATTTGTGAAATTTGAAAGTTTGAAAACTAAATGAGTCCACTTAGTCCCAGCCTGAACCATTTTTACCAATTATCCATTTGATCAGTTTTGAAATTGACTTTTTTGACCCATTATGAAACTTGACCCATCCTTTTCCTCTGGCTTTTTTGATTACTATCTATGAGCATTCACCGATTTAGATTTTTGTGTATATTCTTATTATCAGTAGGTTTTTACTTTTTTTTATCAGGAAAATCCTTGCAGATTATAATGGAGCATGGTGAAAAGCTTGCTGCCATGATTCAACTCAGGGAGCTTCAAAACCTTATTAGACAGCAGACCTCAACTGGTGCTGCCTTTAACAACTCCATCTCACAAAACGACCTTTCGGGTTCTATTTGGGACCTTATTCAGTTAGTTGGTGAAAAAGCCCGCCAAAATACAGTTTTCTTAATGGACAGAGATAATGCAGAAGTGTTCTACAGTAAAGTTTCTGAACTTGAAGAAGTATTTCATTGCTTGGAGAGAAAGTTAACTCTCATAATTAGTGAAGAGATGCCATTAAAGTTTCAGATCCAAAGAGCATGTGAGTTGTCAAGCATGTGTGTGACAATATTAAATACATTAATGAACTATAAGGATGAGAATCACATGTGGTACCCCTCACCTGAAGGATTAACACCATGGTATTGTCAGACTGTGGTAAGAAGTGGGATGTGGACTCTTGCATCTTTCATGCTTCATTTGTTAACTGAAATGGATCATCTTGATGCATCTTCAAAACTAGAGTTTCATTCTCAGTTAGAAGTTTTGGTTAAAGTTTTACTTGAAGCATACTCAGATGCGGTTAGAGCTAAAGTTGAACGCGAAGAAGAGCACAGTGGTTTGTTAGAAGAATATTGGAATAGGAGAGATACACTTTTAGATTCACTTTATAAGCAAGTGAAGAGTGTTAACGAGGTAATTTTTTTTTAAGATTTATATTATTGACAATCTGAAGATTAAATAATTGAAGCTTGACTGTCACTTTTACTTTAACCTGTAAACAAACCGAACGTTTAGTGAATAGTCCGTGAACCATTTGGTGAAAGTTTGTTTATTGTTTATATTTGTTCATTTGGTTAAACGGACGAACATGAACACATGTCACGTTCTTCATTTATGTACATGAACGTTTGTTTGTTCAATTTTTTTATGTTCATTCCTTTACCTGTGGTGCATTTATGCTTGTTAAAATATTTATTTAAAACATTTTGGCTCATGCTCGTTACAACTTAGTTTAGTTTTATTATCTTTTTAGGCCCAACAGTTCGACTCATTGTGTTTTACATTACTTTTAAGTGTTTTTAGCTCGGTTATGTTGGTTCATTCATGTTCAGTTATGTTTGTCTGTTTATGTTCGTGAACCATTTGTTTATACTGTTAACAACTGAACATGTTTATTTTCTTAACGAACAAGTAAACCTTGTTTGTTTAATTGCTTGTGTTTGATCGTTTGTTTGGTTAAAGTTAATGAACGCACATGCTTTGTTTGTGTTTGTTTGGTTCATTTACAAGCCTTCGTTTACTGATACTAATGGTATTTTCAGGCTTCAAGTGAAGTA
Organism: Bidens hawaiensis; assembly: GCF_021521415.1. Lineage (NCBI taxonomy): Eukaryota > Viridiplantae > Streptophyta > Magnoliopsida > Asterales > Asteraceae > Bidens > Bidens hawaiensis. The sequence continues at coordinate 116,732 of NW_027494233.1, read as the reverse complement.
GCGAAAGAGCATAACAAAGATATAGTTCAAAAACTTTCATCTAATTTGCTGGCTATTGCAAAACGACACGAAGGATACCAAACTCTTTGGAATTTGTGCTTTGATCATAATGATTTGGAACTACTCAGAAGCCTAATGGTATTGATGCAAACAATTTATTCATGAATTTTGCTATTATTATTGTTATTATTATAACTAAATATTTATTCATGCAGCATGACAGCATGGGTCCAAAAGGAGGATTTAGCAACTTTGTGTTTAGACAAATGTACAACAACAAACAAAACTCTAAACTTATGAGACTCGGGGAGGAGTTTCCAGAAGAGCTGGCTATATTCTTAAAGGACCATCCGGATCTCCTCTGGCTTCATGAAATATTTCTACATCAGTCTTCATTGGCTTCTGAAACACTTCACGGTTTGGCACTTTCTGATGGTGACAGTTTGATCTCTGAAGTTGTGGACCCCACCTCTTACGAGGCTAAATTTGAACCAACATTAGCTGATAGAAGACGGCTTTTAAACCTCTCAAAGATTGCTGCTGTTGCAGGTTTGAATTGTGCAATTGTAACCTAAATAACACTGCCATGTTTGCTTTTACCATACATGATTCTTTTTCTTTTTGGTGTTTGTAGGAAAAGGTGCTGATTGTGATACAAAATTGAAGCGTATTGAAGCTGACTTAAGAATTCTGAAGTTGCAGGTTTGCTACTTCAGTACTTGCATTGACATTTATGCCAAACTTATTACTTTGATATATACCCTTGCAAACTTGAAAATTTTCATATTTATCCAATCAAAATTAAATACCATATATACCCAAATTAATGAACTTTTACTTAATGACCGTTGTACTCTTTTTCATTATATTTGTTTAAATTCTATTTTTGTTTGGACTTCTATTGACATCGATGGTAAAAGCAACTGAATTGAACTGTGATCTCTTCTCTTTTGTTTTCTCGATGGCAGATAATCGAACAATCATACCTGCATGTTCGAAATATATAATAAAATAGGTATAACTACATGATAGTTGAACGATAAGCAATCTTACTTGAACCAGTTAGTTGCATAACAAAAACTTTAAGATAAAATTGGGTCAAAAAAGTTGATCTAAAAATGGGTAAGTAAAAAAGAATTGAAGATGAAGATGGGGATATATAAATTTTAAAGTTTAGAAAAATAATGGTAAATGGTCATTTTTTAATTTGTTTTAAATTAGTATGGTATTTTTGATATTTAACTGCTTTGTAAGGGCATATATGATATTTTTTGTTTTGCATTGGCATACCGCATGCACGATATGTTCCACGTTTCTAGGGGTATATATTCGCTCCTAATATTTATAAACTTGTTACTTTACAGCAAGAGATTTTGAAACTGATTCCTGAAGATGAAGAGACCCACGAGCTAGCACAGAAGCTTCTTCCACCAGCTGACCTGATTCAACTATGTTTCAGTAGTCAAAATAAACAACTGGCTCTGTATGCATTTGATGTGCTTGCATGGACCAGTCTCTCGTTCCTGAGGTGCAACACAAGTCTTCTAGAAGAATGCTGGAAGAATGCGGCTAATCAAGATGACTGGGAAGCTATAAGCCAGACATCCGTGGCTAAGGGTTTGAGTGATGAGGAAACCTTGGAGGTTATTAAAGAAACGGCTCTGTTTCAAGCTTCATGCAGGTGCTATGGACCTGAAGCTGAGACTTACGAAGGTGGGTTTGAACAGGTGCTTCCGTTGAGGCAGGAAAGTTTGGAGAGTTCAACGGGCGGGTCTTCGGTGGAAGGGATTCTGATGCAGCATAGAAGTTTTCCTGATGCTGATAAGTTGATGGTGACTGCGATCATGTTAGGAAGTGTTGCAACTGATGCCACGTTGGATGATGGCCCTGCACCGATGGAGTGATTGGGTGACTGTTTAGCAGCCTGTTGGGATTTTTGTAATGATGGTGGTGATGACTTGTAATATCTGATTGATGAATCAGCTTTTGGTCCCTAATGTCTTGATGGGTTTTGTGACTTTGTTGATTTACAAGATGTATTGTATTAGAACAAGTTATCGTTGCACAAAAGTATCTACAACGCTTTGAAAATTTAACTCGTTTGGATCAAGTTGAATTAGTTTCATACCGGTTCTGGTGTGGTTAAAGCTGGATAACACGACCCGGCTCTGAACTTAGACCTTTAATATCTAAATAAATACAAACTAAAACGATGTGGATTTCTAAGTTTGAAAAGGCTGAATCAGTATATGGGCTGTCCTTGTTCTGGCTGTTGAAAATTCTAAAACAAGTCGCCAATTACGGTTTCAGAATCCGGAAAACCGAAAAGGCCAGGTTGGGTGAACTGGCCAGATCAACTGGCTGATGGTTTAAAGGTCAGTTTTTACTGTTTGAAGTTTGAAGCTACTTTTTTTATATTATATTTTTTCAAATTTTATAGTGTACGATTGAAGTTATACACATACGTTTTTTTTAACGTCCAATAAACATAGAATGTCTAGGTACCCCGTACAGGATGACTCAATGGCAAAAGACTACCGTTGGTTGGCCCAACCCAGCCATATAGAGCCTTTAAGCGCCTCTTAAGTTATCTTCAATTCCGGGAAAAACCCACCCGCTCGAAGGCGACTGTTGGTAAAACCCGGGCATCCTCATGTTTGACGGTTTTCATGACTGTTCTTAGGTTTTAAACTGAACCGTCAGCCCGCAACACCTTTATATGGTACCACCTTATTATGTTTCAATCAGGCAATGAGACTTATTTTCTTTTGTTTTAACTTTCATTGGTCTTCACCAGTTGTAACATTCAATTTTTCCTACACGTTGATCATTGTTTTGTAGAATTGTAAGTTTTCTATGGGTCTTAATAAATGTATTATTGCATCTCATGAGAAAATTTAAACAGCAAAATATATACACCAAGAAACAAGCTAGACCTTAAAGGCTCTTAGCATGATATGGTATCAACTATCAATGTTTCTTGAAGGTTCCAATCAGTGTAGACTTTGAAGTATATTTAAAGGTTGTGTGAGTTAATAGTTATAAAAACATCATAACAAGTTAATATTATTTTCTTAATTATACATTTTATGTAAATTAGTATTGGAATGTGATTCTTATACATCATCCATAGGCTGACTGTACATGCATATACGGCTCGCATGACTGTATGGAGGGAAAAAAAACAAGTTTTTACAGCCTATACGGCCGTATAGACATTTAATTGCCTGTATATCACCTGGTACACCATAAAAACCTCTATACGGGCCGTTTAGGGCTATACGGCCGTAGAAAACTTATTTTTATGTATGGAGACCGAATGTTTATCCAGTATGTTGTTTTGGTCAAATGTTTTGTTGTTTGCTTAATCATTGATTGATTATTGTGTATGGATTATTATAAGGTGTAACATAATATAATCTTAAACGGAGGTTCTCGGGGTACAACTACAAATTACTTAGCCAAGTATGTTATGTAATTTTAATAGACAATTTATTCAATTATATTGTTCGACCTTTCAGTATAATTATAATTCTATATAAGTGAAACAAAACATGAAATGTTCGAAAAGGTGAGCGGCTAAAATTGCTAGAAAGTTATAGTACAAGTCCGGATGATGGCTTCATAAATATACGATTTTAAAGTCATAAATCACATAAATATATGGTCATAAAAATTTTGTGTACAAAAAATTGTCTATACGGCCTGTATAGGCCTATATAACCCGTATAAGCCTATACAACCAGTATAAACTTGTATAGGTACAAACAATGACCGACACATACTAACACAACTCAGGTGCTATACAGCCCGTATAGCCCTATACAAGCCGTATAAGCAAAAGATGATGTATGAGGATCTAAAACGGTGTACGAAGATCTAAGTCTTATTATTAAGTGGATGATTTGCTTTCATTATTTCATATTATCCCTTTATATCAAATTTGAAAACGAATGTTCCTGATTTCAATTATTTCAAGCATAAGTTTAAAAAAAGAACAACCTTTGATATAAACAATTTACAAGCCACAAAATTGCCTATTATTTTTTATAATTTATTTATTCTTTTTCTGGTGGGCCAGGCTCAAACGTACCAAAAAATCTAAGATCCACGTGGCATAAGAAAAACCACAATCTCAATTCTCACCCACAAAGAATCAGCAACCAAATCCAATAAACCAATCACATAATGCTGACATGTACACAATCTAATCCTTCAATCCTGTTAAGTTTCCATAAATAACCCTTCAACTCCACTTCTCAACCATCAACAATCTAATATCCAATCACAACCCCATTACATTACACCAATGGCAACCTCTGCAATCCAACAGTCAGCTTTCGCCGGTCAGGCCTCGTTGAAGCCACAAAACGAGCTCGTCAGGAAAACTGGCAGCTTTAATGGCGGACGCTACACTATGCGCCGTACCGTCAAAAGCGCACCAAAAAGCATTTGGTATAATATTTTATTAATACTGTATAAAGTAGAGTAAAAGTAACATTTGTAATTAAAAAAATATGTACCGCTTCTTAATAAAATTGTTTAATCCTCTCGCAGTACACCAAATATAAAAATATTGTTTCTTAATAAAATTTTAATTATAAAAATTCAATTAAGTGTTTTTGTTTTTGAGTTTTTTTATTAGTTAACTAACTGAAACTATTATCGGTTTAATAGGTACGGTCCTGATCGCCCCAAATACTTGGGCCCATTCTCTGAGCAAACCCCATCATACCTAACTGGTGAATTCCCCGGTGACTACGGGTGGGACACCGCTGGATTATCCGCTGACCCCGAGACATTCGCCAAGAACCGTGAGCTCGAGGTGATCCACTCTCGGTGGGCCATGCTCGGCGCACTTGGGTGCGTTTTCCCCGAGATTCTTTCAAAGAACGGTGTGAAATTCGGTGAAGCCGTCTGGTTCAAGGCGGGTTCCCAGATTTTCTCTGAAGGCGGGCTCGACTACCTTGGGAACCCGAACTTGATCCATGCCCAAAGCATTTTAGCTATATGGGCTTCTCAAGTTGTTCTCATGGGCCTTATTGAAGGGTACCGTGTTGGTGGGGGCCCACTCGGTGAAGGGCTTGACAAGGTTTACCCGGGTGGGTCTTTTGACCCACTTGGGTTGGCTGATGACCCGGAAGCTTTTGCTGAGTTGAAGGTTAAGGAGCTTAAGAACGGTCGGTTGGCTATGTTTTCAATGTTCGGGTTCTTCGTTCAGGCCATTGTTACCGGAAAGGGCCCGATCGAGAACTTGTCTGACCATCTTAGTGACCCGGTAGCTAACAATGCTTGGGCTTATGCTACTAACTTTGTGCCCGGAAAGTGAGTTAAATGATTGTAAATTTAAGAATGGTTATGAAGTTATATTACAAGTTTATGGCTGTTTTAGTTATATTCTTACTTGTTTTTTTTTTCCAAAAATTTTATTTGCAACGTGATGGCTTATAAGATTAATCAAATACAATTTCATGGATTGCCAATTTAGAGAAACAATTTGATAAATGGAATTTAACATTATATTATATATATCCTGATAAGTTGATTAAAATGAAATAAAAATGTAGTACAACAAATTTAATAATTTGTATGAAAAACGTTAAAGTGTTTTTTAATTACAATTGTAATGAATTTCAAAAGTTATCAGACAAATTTCTTTTACTTTTAGGACTTGAACTCTATATTTTTAAGTGTTTAAGAGATTTTGTCTGTCATCCGGTCCTATGATGTAGCAACTTTAAGCTTCATAACATTTATTGGAACCGATTATTTTAACCGGTTATTTTATAGTTTATACATATTGTTTAATAATTATCATATTAATATAAGGGTGAAGGGAGTTGTCTCGGGGTAGTTGAAATTGGGATGGAAATTCAATTTGTATCGAAGGGGAGAAGACGGTGTTCCTGCACATCTTTCACCTTCCTCCCACCGATGCTAATTTGTGTTTTGTTCTTTCATGGAATCGGGGTGGCCATCCCAATTTGGATGATTTTTTGTCAGTACTGAAGGGCCGAGGTGGTGTTCTTGGTGGCCCCGATGGCATCCTTCCACCACCTCGATGACAACTTCGTTCAACCTAATTAGGGTGAAAGAGACACTCCTCATCTTAACCAACCATGTAGACATGTAGTGCAGCCTCATCTTAACCAAAAGTACCAAAAACAGTTGTGGCAGTGTTCCCGATTTTACCTGATTACTTTCCCGAAGGTGCCCTCATCCACCCTTAAAGATCAATTAAAAAACAATTTTTCTTATTAAAGAGCCTTTGACCTGATGGTACTAAGCTAACGAATAAGACTTTGTGTTTGTAATGTAAGAGTCCAAGTGTTGTAGTAAACAAAAATGCACATTTTATGAGTAGAATTAAATAGTGTGCGAGTTGTTAATCTAACTACCATTTTCCCGTTCATCAATTTCCTTAAATAACACCCACGTCATAGCCGCCATCAATCATTTGTCATAGCCGCCATCAATCATTTATCTCCGCTTCTATAGGAATCCCCTCGGTCTCCATCTCCGGCAACTCATTGAATGAGTCAAGATAAGATACCGACTTGCAAAGGTAAGATTGGAAATAAGCTAATTATAATTTTGCACAATTTGCTCAATAAACTTTAGTCTACTCGTTTAAGAAATATGCTTTCTTTATTAATCTGAACAATTTCAGTTACTTTATGCGATAAGCTTTAAAGAAAAACATTATAAAAATAAAAAATAAAAATAAATCATTTTAAACGCCCACCGTGGGGCTCGAACCCACGACCACAAGGTTAAGAGCCTTGCGCTCTACCAACTGAGCTAGACGGGCTTTTGTCACTTACTATAATGAGTGACATTTGATTACAATGTTAATGCTTTCTATAATGGGAAAATAAATCAGTCTGTGCTCAAATCCAGGCCAAAAGTTTTTAAAATAAGACAAGCAAGTCATAAAACATAGAATCTGTCATCATAAGTTCAAACACAAGGTAAAGATAAAGATTCAAACATGAAAGTATGAGGATATCCATATTTACTTATTTAGTAAATTCGAATTAAGACCGATATATGTCTCTAGGCGTATATTGTTCAAGGAAAATACACGTTTAGAAAGGGTTAAATGCCTACTCGAGTCGAGGCCTCCGACCTTGAGAGGTGAGGTTGGGCCAAAACACATGGGCCTCACTATCCTTAAACCAGGAGCCTAATAAAACTGGGCATAACTCGTCTTCGCGCTTGGAATTAGGGTACAATCATGACAGTTAGAAGCGGTCCTGAGCTCTAGACTAATAAGATAATGCTGTCTATTCAACAACTCATTTTTTATTTTTCTTTTTTGTATTTTTGTTTGATCTAAATAATTATAGGATGAAATATGCTAGCCAGGATCTCCATTTAACACCTCAAATCACAGCCTATATCCAATTGGCCAATCAGATCATGCTGACTTGTACACATCCTAATCCATCAAACTCTTATATTTCCTATATATAACACTCCAATTCTTCACCATCTCATAAAACAGAAGTAATTAAGTATTACTTATTACCATTCAATCTTCTTATACACAAATGGCAACCTCTTCAATCCAACAGTCAGCCTTTGTCGGCCAGGCCGCATTAAAGCCACAGAACGAGCTTCTTCAGAAGACCGGCAGCTTCAATGGTGGACGCTTCACCATGCGCCGAACTGTCAAAAGTGCACCACAAAGCATTTGGTAAAACAAAGCTCACACACTCATATATTCTCATTTTTTTTTATTTTCCAAATTTATGTCAATATTTTAATTGGTTTAATAGGTATGGACCGGACCGCCCCAAATACTTGGTTCCATTCTCTGAGCAAACCCCATCATACCTAACTGGTGAATTCCCTGGTGACTATGGGTGGGACACCGCTGGATTATCAGCTGACCCCGAGACATTTGCCAAGAACCGTGAGCTCGAGGTGATCCACTCTAGGTGGGCCATGCTTGGTGCACTCGGGTGCGTTTTCCCCGAGATTCTTTCAAAGAACGGTGTGAAATTCGGTGAAGCCGTCTGGTTCAAGGCGGGTTCCCAGATTTTCTCTGAAGGTGGGCTTGACTATCTTGGGAACCCGAACTTGATCCATGCCCAGAGCATTTTAGCCATCTAGGCTTCTCAAGTTGTTCTCATGGGCCTTATTGAAGGGTACCGTGTTGGTGGGGGGCCACTCGGTGAAGGGCTCGACAAGGTCTACCCGGGTGGGTCTTTTGACCCACTTGGGTTGGCTGATGACCCGGAAGCTTTTGCTGAGTTGAAGGTTAAGGAGCTTAAGAATGGTCGGCTGGCTATGTTTTCGATGTTCGGTTTCTTTGTTCAGGCCATTGTTACCGGAAAGGGCCCAATTGAGAACTTGTTTGACCATGTTAGTGACCCTGTGGCTAACAATGCTTGGGCTTATGCCACCAACTTTGTGCCTGGAAAATGAGTTGAATGGTTGTAAATTTGGTTATTGTTATACACTGTTTCAAGCAAAAGATTTCATATTTCAAGATTACTTTTTCTTTCCCTTGTGTGGTTGACTTTATGAATAAATCTCTATGACTTTACATTGCAAGCTAACCATCATTGGAGTTTATATATTGAGCTAGACAGCTAGCAGCAGAGGTGAGAAATGAGATGGTAAGGGATGCAAACACGTCTTTTTGTATGATCTCCGGCGTTTCATCAAAACTCAAGCCTCATCGTCATACCCTTAACCTACAATTTTAATGAAACAATAATGGTGTTAACTAGTTTGCATTGTATATGTTTTGTACATAACATCTGTTACTTAATTATTTTATTGATGATTCTTAAAAAATAGAACTCATTGCTATACACTAGCAACAAAATTTTAACTATGATATGGAGGGGTGCGCCAAGCCAAGGCTAACTTGCTTGCTCACATGTTACCACTATGTGAGCCTAAGATTATTTTCCTAGATTCTCTTATTTCACTCAATCGTATTCTATTTCTTAATTCCAAAAAGTCAGTTAAAAAAATAACAGTAATAAAACATAATAGATTAATTACAGTAATTCTTCAGTATTTTTTTTTGTTACCATATTTCAAAGTATTTTTTTTTAATAAAACATACATTTTTTACTATTGACTATTTAATATTTCTTTCATTTAACACATTTATAACTAGATGAGGACGCTTTGTTAAAAATGCTTTTATTCCGAGCTCGTCAAGCATGCCAATAAGCGATAATCTTATCAAAACACTTCTAAAAACATATACAGATAATATTTAAATTTTACTCTATTTTAAAATTACATATTTACATATTTTTTATGATGATAGAATAGAACTTAAACTCTCACCTCTTGGAAAAGAAAACTCCTAATCCAACTCGTTAGAAAGCAAAGTCTTATCAGCAAAAAGCCTTGCAATTACTTTCAAAATATTCAATCCACTCAACGAAAGAAAGAAGGCGGATTACACACTTTGTCTTAACGAATTACATTTTATGGGCCACAAACACGGCCCAATCTAATCGTTGGTAACTTGGTGTACAGTTGTACACAACTTTTCTGTTCTTTTCAAAAACGTATTTATTTTGGTTACAAATAATACTGCAAGTCAGTGACTCAGTGCCACGAAAGGGACACATGCGCTTTTTTAGAGAGGACGAATTTAAATTTTGTTTAGCTTTACGGCCTCCGTAATTCAATATTTGTTATGTTACCATACCTAACTGATAACTGATAGGATTCAAAAGTCGCATCAAGCCATCGTGTGTTGTAGAAACAACAAAGAAGATGGCAAGAGCGAGATACGACTAGAGGGGATGTAGGAGAGCTATAGGGGCCAAAAACTTGAGCCCGACGGGAATACTTGAAAGTTGAAACACGATACATAAGGGGCGAGTATAGACCATGACGAGTATGGGATTAGCCGATTAGGTGACACCCAACCCGATTACCAGTGGCGGACCCAGAAATGTTTTTCCATGTGGGGGGGGGGGGGGGGGATTTTTAAGTGTCATTATCATTTTATAATATTTTTTTCTGGTCGGATCATACTAAAAAAGATAATCAAACTAAATTTCATATAATTAACAAAAAGTATGTCAAACATCATTAGAAATGTATAGTCAATGACATAACTAGAAAACTTTAACCGGATCGTCGTAGTGTTTGTTATTTTTTAGGATAATAGCATAATAATAACTATTTCACCGATACAAAATAGATAGATGAAGTAATAACATAAAAGAAACAAAACTAAATACACTAAGAAAATACAAATAAATAAATGAAATGCAAAATAAAAGAGTTTATTTAAACTTTTGTTGTTATTATTATTAAATATTTCACATTGAGAAGGAAAAAAATATGACATGGGATTTGACAAAAGAAAAAAAAAAGTATGTCACGACACATGCTAATGTCAGTGCTTCTTACCATTGCTTTGAATGGATTTGATTAAAAAACGAAAACCACCCACACTAGCAAAAAAACACACCAAAATGCCTCATCATCTTCTTCGCAGCCTCCAACCAATGACAAGATCAATCGCTTTTAACCGGAGATTTGAACAAAAATTCTCTTTCGAATTTTACAATCGTATGTTGGTAACTTTTTTCAATAATAAATGTAAGAAACAAGATAATAGAATTGGTCTATTTTAATATTATTTTAGTTTGTATTTAACGGATGCGATAAATAATGTTATGTTTTATCTCTTAAAGTGTGCTTATATATTATTACAATAAAATAATAAAACTTATTATTATTAAAATTAATAAGTCAAACAAGGGGATAAATACAGAGGAATATATTTTAATACAGATAGTTTATAAGATTAAATTAATAAGTAAAGGGAAATAATAAAATAAAATAAATAAGTTATTTAAATTTGACTACCGACGCACGTCAGCTTTTACTTTGTGAAGTTACTTTTACATAAAAGGTGACTCATCTTCATTTTGAAGGGGTTTATCAAAGAAAGATGCAGGTTCTCAACACTCATACTCTTCATCAGAAAAAAATTCTAGTCAATCAAAACTCACTGTTTTATTTTTCTCAATGGTTTCAAAATTTTAAGGGAGGCTATTGAAAAGTTTCAGGGGGGGGGGGGGCGCTCGGAAATTTCACGTATATATAACTCTAAAAAGCAAAAACTTAAGATGGACGGCTGCCGCCCTTCCTTGGGCTTTAGGTCCGCCAATGCCGATTACTCGATACCATTTTAGGCTTTAATTTTTTAACATGTAAATTTCATGATAATATAAATTAAAACGATAGTTAATTTCATTGTTACGGAATACAAGATATATGTACATTACATTACCAACTAGTTAACAGAATTTGCGTGTTGCGATGATAAATCTATATTAAAACAGTTAAGTTTTTTAAGGTAACAACATTAAAGGAATAAAAATAAATGAATACACACCCAAAATTCCAAAATAGTATATGCACTTGTAAGGCTCCGATTTCGGTGCCCTACATTGGATGTTGAATTTACTTATAAACACAGTTCTAAATATCAGAGTTAATTAAAACATTCGCGGAATATTAAAACTTTAATAAAACATTACACATTAAATTCATAACTTGTCTTAAACAATATCTTGTCTTTCAAAATCAAAACCATTAATTAATAAACGTCTTGAGTCTTCAGATGTCAGACTCTTATTCTTCTGTCATGTGTCCCCCGCTCAAGCCAGCTGTCGCATCCTACTCACTCGCGTGCATACTAAAAGTCAGCTACGCTGAGTGAGTTCTAGTTAATCATACAACATATCACACATTCATAATTACATACTTTACATACTTTTGCACACGCTTTTTTACTTTCATACTTTCGTTTATAATACTTACTTACCTTCATACTTTTTTCTTTCATAGTCATAAATTACGTTTTAAAGAACATTGCGCTCTATAACCTTCGCATGTATTATTAGGGTATACAACCCTTTAACCTTCACATATATTATTAGGGTATGCAACGCTTTAACCTTCGCATATATTATTAGGGTATGCAACCCTTTAACCTTCGCATATATTATTAGGGTATGCAACACTTCATCCTTTGCGGATATTATCAGGGTCTGCAACCCTTTAACCATACATTACCTTTCATTATCATTATCATTATCACATTCATACATACCTTTCATAATATCATACTTTCTTTCACTTACTCATATCATACTTACTACACTATACCTTCCTTAACAATACGTGCAATATCCGAAGATCGTTCACGTACTGTCAACATTCATTCATAATACAAACATAACTATCACAGTCATCATTAAGACATACACTTACCATTTAAGGTAAGTGTATTAACATTCACATTGAGTATGCACACAGCCCCGAAAATATAACAAGGAAATGGGGCTAGAAACTCACATGAACTCGGTTACGTTCACAGTTGATGGTTATTCCTTTCCTTAGTTTGCGCGACTAACTGTATAACAATTACATGTATCAATTAACTATCACCACCCATATCACGTTTCTAGTCTAATTATAATCCTCAACAAACGGGGGTCCGGGGGCAGCGCCCCTGGCAGCAGGGTTCTAGGGGCGGCAGGCTCTAGCGGGGTCCAAGGGGCGGAGCCCCTACCTCGCCCACTTATTTGCTATAACAAATTAAGCTTGATTCGTTAACTGATTCGTTAACTTACATGGTCTGATTCGTTAGCTTAATTCATTATCTTTCACCATCTGGTTCATTAGCTGATTCTTTATTCTGGTTCGTTATCTTAACACAGCGAATTGTGAGTAACGAATCACCCAATTCGTTATCTTGACAGGGCCTGATTCGTTATCTTAATATAACGAATGGATGGATAACGAATTTAAAGGTTCATTCGTTATCAAGTCACACGAATGAGTCCCATTCGTTATGACTGCGTAACGAATGATCAACCATAACGAACTGTCAACAGTTCTTATCCAGACTTTGACTCAGGGTTAAAGTCAAAATCGTCAAGAACGTCAAAACAGTCAACATCGACGGATTCAGCAATTTAACCTCAAGTCTCAACCAAATGACACGAATTTGGTATCTATGGACTCATAATACCAGCGCCAACAAACCCTAACCATCCGTTCATCCATATATTCGTGTTTATGTGGTGCGTTAACTCAATACACGAACCCGGTTGTTCATGCTAACAATTAACCTATCTATTGTTAACGAATTCGAGTAAGGTTTTATGCATCGGGTTTGTTTTTACCATTTAAACATAATCTAAGATTTCTAGATGTAAACCGGACCTAAACGAACAAGTTCTCGATATAAACGTACCTTAAATGAGTCGGTTTACGAACATGGTCTAGTCTTGATGTTGTTTTGGTTCGTCACGACGTTCTAGCACCAACGGGTTCGGGTTTCCACCTTTGGATCTTGGCTCGGGTTATAGGATAGTGTTTGTGTGTGTTTTTGATGGTGTAGGCTATGGTGTAGAGATGGATAAAAATGGATAGGATTATGGTTTAAGGGGTATTTATACTCCCTTAAGCCCGTGGACCTAAGGCCCATTCCATCTCTTATTCCATCTTCTAAAGTCCAAGCCCGCTCTCTATTAGTTTATTTATGTAATCCGATAAACGACACACTATAAAATAAGCGAAATTTATTTTATTAACTCTTTCAAAAGCAGGATGTTACAACACTTGTATATACGATACAGACAAACAAATCCCAAAATAGTATCGGCATTTGTATAGCTACGATTAAAATATAACATATCTAAAATAAACAAATTTTAAAATACAAGTTTAAGTACGAGAAATTTTTGATATTTGCGGCCCATATTTTTCCAAAATTCATTTTGTAAGTCCCGAATCTGGATCACTACAATTATGATATCAATATAACAAGTAAAGGTGCAGAATACCAATACTTGGTGATTCAAGAACACTAGTTAACAATAAAGAGTAACACGGGATTGCTTCAAAACACACGTATATTAAGAATACGTCAGCTGCTTAAGCACTTACAATAATTGTTCACAATAGCTAGGAATGAACAACCTTAACCCTATACATGACATAACTATATATAGGGACACCAACCAGCTAACCGGCCCAAACAACCAAAAGCCCGCCGAGAACACAAAGTTGTTCTTGGCTCACATCACAGCCCACATCCCAAGCCCAAAACAAATCAAACTAAACACAAACTAAGCTCAATCCACACAAACTAGGCCCAACAATCTCCCCCTTGGTTTGTAGCTTTGTCTTTTAGTCATATTCCATGTAGTCTATATCAGCATCTTTCAAAGCACCCGCCCAATATCTGCATCTGATAATTGAAGCTACCATACTGGTGAATTCTTTCGCAGCCATTTCAAAGATCGGATCGGCAATTATCTGGATCGTACTTAAAGTCTTGATATCTCTTTCTTTGAACTTCAGTAGGTCTCTTGGATCAACAAATCTTAACTGACCCTTTCCCTTTGCCAGCTTGATGACAACTGTAGCAGTTACACTGTCATACATCCAAAATCTCATGTTGTCCAATGTGCCGTCTGGAATCTCGTCTGGTATAGGAATATGAGTGGCTTGTCTGTGGCAGGCCACATGACATTGAACATTGTTTTCCCTGTCTTTGGATCTTGGACTCCTTTTGCCTTCTTCAGAAAAGACTCAGCCGTCTTCATATTAGGGAAACCTCTGTCGACTTGTCTTCTCAGAAAGTTACAGAAATCTATACCGCGTTTATCATTCGTTGGATTGGTGAATGGAGCATTAATCAGGTCACTAAGATCTACTTTGGTCCATGAACCAAAGTTTTTCATCTTCTTGTAATACTCAGTTGTTCCTGACTTCCTCTTAACCCACCACATATTCTTATCCGCATCAAAACCCCACGATATAACTCCAAATCGATCATCGTATTTGTCGGAGAAACCCTTTTGAAAGGTAACAACAAACCTGCCTGGATGATCCAATGATTCCACATTCTGATTCGAGTTCTTCATCACCAGCAGTTTCTTCTTCCCCTTTTCAAGTAGATTCTTCTTAATTCTATCTGATTTCTCCTTGGAAACGGGGGGAGCATCCATGTATTGTTGTAGTGATTCTGACTCATCAATGTTGTCCACAGGATGAGCAGAAGAGCTGCCACCTTGACTCACGTTGGGTACTTTGGAGGCTACATCATCACTACACTTAAACTCATCTCCAAACTTTTGAAACAACTTTTGTTGGAGGTCAAGATACAAGGAAGTTAGTTCTCCCATGTTGGACTGTAGTTCTTTTATCTTGGAATCTTTATCAGAATTACCTGCTTCCAACTCTTGAATACGAACATCTTTGACTACCGAATCTTGTTCAAGTTCAAAAACCCGACGTTGTAATGCATGAACATCAACAGGAGCATCTTCAAGAACCACACCTTTACCTATATTCCGAAGATAAGCTTCCTGCATAGCCAGAATCTGGGCAACCTTGTCTGACTTACCGGAGCTTGACTGACCCTGAGTGTCTGGGCCAGATGAACCGGAGGGAATATCTGTAGTGTCGGTGTGTGGAATATCTGTCTCATAATCAAATTCACTGACAAAATCACTAGTCAACAAATCATGAAATGATGGCTCAGCAGTAAATGTATCTTGTTCAGCTTGTACTTCTGGGGCAGATGTCTCAGGTTGAGTAGTTTATTGTTGAGGGCTGGTTGTTGCATCAGTGGATGTTGGTGCATTTTGTGACCGTCGCTATGCAATTCAGACCAGCGGAGACGCCATAGGTGAAGTTAGAACAACTTCGCCTTAGGCGAAGTTAGAACAACTTCGCCAACGGCGAAGTTAGGACAACTTCACCTTAGGCGAAGTTATCACAACTTCGCCATAGGCGAAGTTATGAACAACTTCGCCTACTGACGCCTACTGAAGTTTATATATATATGCGTGTGTCTTGTTTAGTTTTAAGAATCCAGTAATTCAGAGAGTTGTGTGTTACAGTTTGAGTGTCGAGAGAGAACAAACAGAGAGAGAGTGTCGTTAGGGACGACCCGAGGTAGAGCTCACCTCGGGTCGGACGTGTTTCTGTTTATGTTACGGTATGTAACGTGTTTGTTTAATTATTATTATAAAGAATCTGCAGATTTGTTTATCCCGTTCTTGTATTAGTTTGTGTATTTGTTCGCGTACGTGTTTGTGTTCTTCATCTTTACACCAATAAACGAGTCTAGGAGGATTCCGCACTCCTAGACCTCGTGCGGATCTCGTATCGATCGGCGACGCCCCGGGGGGACTTACATGTGGTATCAGAGCCTTAGGCTCTTATGCTATGGTTCGAGATCTGCGTTTTGGTGTTTCTGGCACGTTTCTGTGCGTTTCTGGCCGAACAGCGCCGCAGGCGAAGTTATTGTTCATCAGGCGAAGTTGCCGTCACTGTTCGTAGGGTTTCAGCGAAGATATAAGGTTAAGCGAAGTTATGGACAGGCGAAGTTATAGCCAGGCGAAGTTATGAACAGGCGAAGTTGACTTTAGGCGAAGTTAACGAGATTAAAAAAAAAAAAAAAAACCAAAAAGAAAAAAAAGAGTGTTTTGGAGTTTTCGTCTGTATGGCCAGGTGTACACGATTATTGTGAGACCGAAGACGTTCCATCAACGAGTGAAACTTGTTATCTCTTGGTCTAACGTGTGAACAAATACGTGTCAACTCTGGATATGGAGTTGAGTTTGTGAATGGGATATTGATTGAAACTGGATATTGACACATATTTGGGTGTTTTTGGGCAATGAAATTGTTGTTGTTCGAGGTTGACCAACTGAAGAAAGTCAAATTGAACTGAAGGTTTTTGTCATTACTGGATTGCGGTCAGAGCATATTATTTATGTTATTTTCAAGGCGTTCGAGAATTGGATCCTGAAACGTGATGCTTATTTATTAGAGTGAAAATTCTGGAACAAGTTGGATTTAATCGGGAACTAAAGTGTTTATGTTCTTGATCGTTATCCCTGGTGATTGAAGATGCTTCGGATTAATTAATGGTCATGTGTTAGATTCTGTCAAGGTGGTTTTGTGATGAAATTGATCACTTGATGTTGAGTAGTTGAAGATTAAACCTTATCGTATGCCGACGAATTGGTGAAGTTGTGGAGGACGCCCAACTTCACGTGTTGGTGAAGTCAGATGGACTCACGTGATTGGTTGAGATGATCTGTTGGCACGAGGATGTATGCATTTCAAAGACCTCAATCTTTATAGTCGGAGAAGCTTACACTGAAGGGGAGATCTGATATGGAAGACGCTGGGTGATTGGTAGATTTGTGAAGCTACAAGACAGTTTCAGACACGGCTGGTAGAAGAGCAAACAGAAGATCATCAGTTAAGAGGGAGTCTGTTGGTGCATGTTTTGTAACAGATGATCTTTCGTGTTTGTTAGAATTGAGAGCAACGGTCAAAGGGGAGACTGTTGGTGCATTTTGTGACCGTCGCTATGCAATTCAGACTAGCGGAGACGCCATAGGTGAAGTTAGAACAACTTCGCCTTAGGCGAAGTTAGAACAACTTCGCCAACGGCGAAGTTAGGACAACTTCACCTTAGGCGAAGTTATCACAACTTCGCCATAGGCGAAGTTATGAACAACTTCGCCTACTGACGCCTACTGAAGTTTATATATATATGCGTGTGTCTTGTTTAGTTTTAAGAATCCAGTAATTCAGAGAGTTGTGTGTTACAGTTTGAGTGTCGAGAGAGAACAAACAGAGAGAGAGTGTCGTTAGGGACGACCCGAGGTAGAGCTCACCTCGGGTCGGACGTGTTTCTGTTTATGTTACGGTATGTAACGTGTTTGTTTAATTATTATTATAAAGAATCTGCAGATTTGTTTATCCCGTTCTTGTATTAGTTTGTGTATTTGTTCGTGTACGTGTTTGTGTTCTTCATCTTTACACCAATAAACGAGTCTAGGAGGATTCCGCACTCCTAGACCTCGTGCGGATCTCGTATCGATCGGCGACGCCCCGGGGGGACTTACAGTGGATGGTATGGTGGTTGTTTCAGATTCACTAATTAGCATGCCAGGCCTCGGGTCTTTCTTTCTTCATTTGCGTGGACCGAGGTCTGCGGCTGGATCTTCAGCTATGTCTTCTTCATTGATTTCAGCAACAGTCTGAGGAGGCTTCAGAGCAGTTGACTGTAACAAAGCTTTCACAGCTTCCAAATCACCTAAAGTCTCAGTACTTGGAGAGGTATCTGACTGAAGGTGTTCAGTTTCATCTTCTTCATCATCAGAAATCTCGTAAGTTGCAACACGTGGTCGAACTGGTGCCACGTGTTCATCAGCAACCTGAGCTATGACCGGCTCAGCTTCTGTTTCAGCAAATTGTCCAAATTTTACCAGAGCATGAAGGCCCCGATAAACGAGCTTGGCACCTTTTCTGTTTTGTTTCATAAACCCAAACGTATTGGGTCCCAACGACTTCATATCCATAGTGTCGACAGATTTTACAAGGTCTGGAAAGTGAGAGTCGAAAATCATCTGCAGGAACCTTGGATACATGAGGAACATCTCCTTCTTCTTCCCTTTCAGATTGCTCATCATTTAATTGAAAACGAACTTGGAATAATTGTAATTCCAATCCATGATCAAAGCAGTGATAACAGACATCTGAGTATGACTAATCTTATCAGAGTCCCCTTTCCTACCGGACACGCAAGTGAAAAACGTGTGAATCAAGAATCTCCAGTATGGGTGAAACAGTTTCTTGATTGCCGGAGTATAGGTGCCCTCGTAACCCATTCTTGTAAGAACCTCTGTAACAGCAGCAGTGGAGTACTCAGTCGGGTAATCGGGTTGATCACCAAACAATAACACCTCTCTCACAACAGTCTCAGTGATACTAACTGGCTTCTTCTGAATTTTGGAATCTATGGATATGACTCCACCTTGTCCGTGTGGGTTGATTGAAGCATTGTTCCAGAAATCCGTGATCATCTTTTTGCAAATGACAGGATTCTCTCGTAGTGCGTGAGAGATCCTGCACGTGTTGAGGCCGACAATCATAGAGTTGAATTCCTTGTGAGTTAGGGGTGGATCATATAAGTATCCAGCCACGTTGTGCGAGTCAGCAATCTTTAACGAATTCTGATCAGCCATTTCTGCACCAAACATATCAAGTTAGACAATATATCGAATGACTTGATAGTATCAAAATAAGTTCATGTTTTATTAAGGGATTTTGGGCCATAAGATTGAAACTGGCCCAAAGAAAGAAACATAAGATGGCCCAAGTTCACAACTCTGCATAGGTTTGGGCCAAACAGTGAGAATTAGGCCCAGATGGAGAGAATGAGGCCCAACTAGATAGATTTCGGTCAACAAGGATGGTTTTCAGTCAATGAAAGTCAAGAAAACAACCGAGAACTGGAGTTCTAGGTCACTTAGCCGAGAACTTGAGTTTTCTGTCAGTGCAAGGTGTTCTCGGTCAACGAAAGTCAACTGAGAACCCTTTGACAGCTGGAGACAGAGAACCCCTTGGGCTTCCTTCTTGGAAGTCATGCAATTCATCTTCAACCCACCGAAAACTCAGCCAAAACCTCCATTAAACCTGCAAATTGATTAAAACCAAACAGCCGAGAACACATGGACCCTCATTAAACCCTAAGATGTCCATTCAAAAACCCTAATTGCTTATAGACTCCACGAAATCAGTTTCGCAACTTAAGTTAAGCCCCTGTCAGAATTGAAATAACACCTTGGTCTATACCTGTCAAACAAAGAAAGACACTCTGAGGATGATTAGTAGAGATGGCTTAGACTTCGGCTTAGAGGATTGAGAGAGAGAAAGTTTTTGATATTTTTGATAATGATAGTGAAAAATAACTCACTGTCATTAAATTAAACCCAACCTGGGCCGAGAACTGTTGGTGCATGTTTGTCAGTAGTTCATAGTCTTGTAATTGTAATCGAGTCTGTATTGTAATTGTGTATTTGATTATGTTTTAGATTGTGTAACTAGCAAAGTTGTCAACAAGTTTGCTCAGGCGAACTTGTTGAACAAGCGAAGTTGTCAACAAGTTCGCTCAGGCGAACTTGTTGAATATGCGAAGTTACAGACAACTTCGCCTGTGGCGAAGTTGTCGTGTATATATTCACTGTTTCAGCCGAAACGTAAAGAAGTTGTTAGTTTAGGGTTTCAGTCAAGTGTTCGAGTTTAAGCAGACGTGTTTGCTAGTTCCAGAGTCTGTATTAGTGACTACGAGTCACGTGTTTGGTTATTAATATAACGTGTTTGATTCATTGCTCGTGTTCTTCTATATCTACACTCGTAACCTACCTACGCAGGGATTCCGCACCTGCGTTGTTAGAGAATATCCCGTGTACGATCCGTCCAGGAACCTACAATTGGTATCAGAGCCGATTGGCTCGATTGTGAGGTTCGGGATTTCACGCGAGTGTAGTTTCGTCTCGTTTGACCTCTTCGCGAGACGTATTTTTGTTGGGATTGTGTTCTAATAGTGCTTGACAGTCATTTTCAAGCCTTAGCATTGATCGGGAGCTTCTGGTTTGACGAAAACAGATCTGGAAAAACTTCCAGGTTCATCGGGCGAACTTGCTGATATTCAGGCGAAGTTGTTAAATTCTGGCGAAGTTGCCGTCACTGGAGTTAGGGTTTTTGGCGAAGATATAAGGTTTGGCGAAGTTAACCACAACTTCGCTCAACTCATAAGTTCGCCTTAGCGAAGTTATCCGCAACTTCGCTTCACACTTAAGTTCGCAGATTTCATAAGTTCGCCTTAGCGAAGTTATCCACAACTTCGCTTACTACCCAAGTTCGCTCAACTCATAAGTTCGCCTGAGCGAAGCGAAGTTAAGACCTCAGCGAATTAAAGACCTCAGCGAAGTTCTCTATTCAGCGAAGTTGACCTTCAAGCGAAGTTATCCTTAACTTCGCCTACTGAGCTGTTTTAATATTTTCTTTTTTTTTTCAGGTTTTTCAGGTTTTTACAAGGATGTCGTCTATCAACATCTCCGATTTGGTCAAGATGGAAGTTGAGGCAGGGTCAGCCACTAAGGCTCCGAGGTTGATGAAGGGAACAGACTTCGTGGCATGGAAGGACAGATTCATCCAATACATCAAATATCAGGATGCCAAAATGTGGGTGTGCATCCAGGATGGATATATCCCTCCAACTGCGCAATACGAAGGACGTGACGTGGTGAAGAAGTACAGTAAAATGGAGGACGAAGAAAAGAAAATGTATGAGGCCGAGAGCAAGGCCCATGCAGCGATAACAATGGCACTTCCTCAAGAAGTTCTCCATACGTTCCGAAAGTACACTTCTGCAAGAGAGCTTTGGGATGCTCTGGAAAACAGATTCGAGGGGAACGTAGGTATCCGTGCCTCAAAGATTAAACTCTTGAAGACCCAGTTCTCCGTCTTCAAATATTTGAAGAATGAATCTTTGGATGATATTATCACCAGATACTATCATCTAATGACAGAGCTTAGCAATTATTCGATTGCCTACCGAGAAGAAGAGATCGTCGAAAAGCTTCTCGATGCTCTCCCACCGAAGTGGGAAATGTACACCGTCCTTATGAGGGAAGACAGAGACTTTCCTAACTGTGATTTGGAAACTGCAGTAAACAAGCTCAGAACTTATGAGCTCAATATGGTTCGAAAAGAAACACCAACAGACCAGATACAAGACCCTGGTATGTATGGTGCAAAGATTAACTCAGGCTCAAGCTCGAGACCTGAATCTGCAGCTTTTTACTCAAAAGGGGAGTCAGGTCCCGACTCTCCTCATGATGGAAACGTTTCTGTAAACACGAATGGTGATGTATGTTTCGTTGCTGGAGGATCTAGTACTTCAAAGCCTCAAGCATCCACAAGTAGTTTTTCTGTAAATGCATCAAGCAATAATTATACCAAGATGCCTATGAGTGTAAAATCTGCTGAAGAGCAGTTTGCAGTCTATGCTTCATTTATTGCTTCCTACGAAAACTACATCCAGGGGAAGATTGTGGACCCTGCTGTTCTGGATGAGGATTATGACCAGATCGATGCTGATGATCTGGAGGAGATGGACTTGCAATGGCAAATGGCCATGATAGTAAGGCGAGTCAAGAGTTTCATGAATAAAACGGGGAGAAAGTTCGTTGGTGGTCGGCCCGGGTTCGACAAGTCCAAGGTAAGGTGCTACAATTGTCAACAGTACGGGCACTTTGCCAAGGAATGCAGAAATGAGAGGGTTGAACGTGGACAAGGTCGACCTACACAACACTCAGGAGTTAACAGAGAGATAAATGCCATGTTGACCAGAGAGGCAGGAGAGTACAACTGGAATCAACGCCCAAGTGGTTCTGGTGAACAGGCTAACATGGCTGAGACTGAAGCTGAAGAATGTGAGAAGGTTGAAGAAACAGAGAAAGCGAATGAAGAAGAAACCGCCTTCATGGCAAATGACAAAGATAATCGCTCCGAGGTAAGTCCTAAAACTATTTGTACTAGTTGTGAGAATTTGTCTGAGCAACTTAAAACAATAACTGATCAGTATGTCCATTTAGATGCTGACTTTAAAACTGTTAAAGAAGATCACCATTTTACGAAAGCAAGAGAAACGAGTTATAAAATTAAAATAAAAGCATGTGAAAAAGACGTTCAAAGCTTAAAAATTAAACTTGCTGAGAAAATTGAAATAATTGATCTTAGTTATGAAGTTTTGGAGGAAAAAACTAAAGTGATTGCTGATCGGGATAAACAGATTGCTGACCACCAGGTAAAGGTGGTGGAACTGAACCGCAAACTTGAGCAGTTCAGGAATTCCTCAGCCATCCTTGATCACCTCGTGAGTGATCCAGGTACCTCTGCAAAGAGGGGAGGAATCGGATATAATGAAGTTCCACCACCCTTTAACCACAACTATACTTATAATCCGAGTGTTCAGAAATCTGTCGATTTCGAAGTTCCTCAGACAACTCCAATCAAGATTACAAAACCAAATGTTAGCTGTGGCGAAACAAGTACGCCTGTTTCTAGTGTGAATATTTCTGTATCAAGTCCAGTCTCATCAGATTCGGATATGTTGTCCGAATCTGGTCAGACAAAAGAGAAGGTAGGTTTACCCACCGATGGAGATAAAAATGAAGTTTCTAAAAAGAGTTCTCCACTCAATCCGTACGTCCCACCTTATGTGAGACGAACGGCTGGTAACACTGCCTCTACATCCAAACCAACATTTGACAAGAAAATGGAGGGTAGATGTTGCTTTAGATGTAACAAGTTAGGACATCTTGTTGCAGATTGTCCTTTGAAACCGAGATTTAGAGATGTGAAGCCAAATAAAAATGAGGATAAGCGTCATTTTGTTCCTGCTAAAAATGAAAACTTTAAAAAATGCCAAAATGTAACGAATTCAAGTTTTCATAAAAACCAACCTCATTTTTACAACCAAACCACAAGAAATAACACTTTCTATTCTCAAAGGTTTGGAAGGCATTACACTCAATCTGCAGGGAGATTCCCTAACAGGACGTACAGAAATTATCCTGATGCTAACTTGAGAAAGCCAGGATACGGGATGTATCGATCCAAGACCAATTGGTCTTGGGTCCCAAGATTCTAACTCATTGTTTTATTGTGCAGGAACAGTTGAACAGGGCTGCCAACAATCTGTGGATTGTAGATAGCGGCTGTTCCCGGCACATGACTGGCAACAAACACTTGTTGCAAGATTTAAAACCTGTTCAGGGAGCTAGAGTTAGTTTTGCTGGTGAAAGCGGAGGAAGAATAACTGGGAGAGGAACTGTGTCAAATGGGAGAATGACACTTGAAAATGTAAACTTTGTGGAGGAATTAAAGCACAATCTGCTGAGTGTGTCGCAGATCTGTGATAAAGAATACACTGTCCATTTCACTAAGAATGAAGCGATTGTATTGAAGCCTGGTTTTCATATACCAGAAGAATGGATAGTAATGAAAGCTCCACGTGAAACGAATACATACGTGATGGATATGAGGTCTACTGAAATGGCCACCAGAGAATCATGTTTAATGACAAAGGCAAGCGAATCAGAATCAGAGTTATGGCACAGGAGAATGGGACATATTCATCTTCGTAAGATGAACTTCATTGTCAAAAATGGGCTTGTGATGGGCGTTCCCTTAAAGAGTTTTAACTTTGAAGATAAATGCATAGCGTGCAAGAAGGGAAAACAACACAAGAAAAGCCATCTCACCAAGACGATCAACTCAATTGATGGTACTCTAGAACTACTTCATATGGATCTCTTCGGTCCGGTGAATGTACAAAGTTTAGGCGGTACTTCTTACTGCTTGGTGATAACTGATGATTACTCGCGATACTCGTGGGTATATTTTCTGAAAACGAAAGACGAGACGACTCAGATGGTAAAGAATCTCATTACAAAAGTCGAGAACGTCATGAGTAAATCAGTTAAATTCATCAGAAGCGACAATGGGACAGAGTTCAAGAACTTTGAGATGGAAATCTTTTGTCTTCAGAAGGGTATTGAGCATCAATATAGCGCTCCGTATACTCCACAACAGAACGGAGTAGCTGAAAGGAAGAACCGAACGTTGATTGAAGGAGCCAGAACTATGCTGGCCGACTCAAAGCTTCCTGTGATGTTCTGGGCTGAAGCAGTTGCTACAGCCTGCTATGTTCTGAATCGGGTGTTAACAGTTAAGAGACTTGGAAAAACTTGTTACGAGCTTATGCATGGAAGGAAGCCCAACTTGTGCGGTCTTGAACCTTTTGGGTCTCCTTGTTCGATTTTGAAGACTAACTCGAAATTTGGTGAAGTAGCCGATGAGGGAATCCTAGTCGGTTATGTTGTTGGGACTCCCAACAGACGGGTCTTCAATACGACAACTTGCAAGGTGGAGGTGGTTTGTAACACCGACATTACTAGTTATCAACCGCCAAAACCAAGCAATGGACCTGCTGAGCTT
This sequence comes from Bidens hawaiensis, assembly GCF_021521415.1. NCBI lineage: Eukaryota > Viridiplantae > Streptophyta > Magnoliopsida > Asterales > Asteraceae > Bidens > Bidens hawaiensis. Next base: position 91,841 of record NW_027494233.1, on the reverse strand, counting down.
TTTGACTATGTTAAACTGTTTAAGTCGTTTAACGTACCTAATTTGGAAATTGCTGAAGAAGACGAAAGAGTTGTGACGAAGATGATATTTGATGAGGAAGAGGAGCTAGTGCAACATCAGATGATAGAAAAATCTCAACCTTCCACATCAAACCCTATCGATACCTCTGCGGCCTCAACTGAAGATGAGTTTATTAATCCTTTTCACTCTCGGCCTGAAACTACCATAGATGAGATCTCTTCAAACTTGGAAGACAATTTACATGTCGGTGCTGTTCCGACCACGAGAATTCACAAAGATCACCCTTTGGAGAATGTTATAGGTGATGTGTCCTCTAGTGTACAAACCAGAAGTAGTTTGAATGAGCACACCTGTGTTTATACAAGCATTAAAGATACAGGTATTATGAATGAATGTTTGTACTCTTGCTTCATAAGCCAAATTGAACCAAAGAATTATCAAATGGCTTTGAAGGACAGCTCGTGGGTCGAAGCTATGCAAGAAGAGTTGGCTCAGTTCGAGAAAATGGAAGTTTGGACTTTGGTCGAAAAACCAAAGAATGTGCATGCTATAGGCACGAAATGGGTGTTCAAGTGCAAGAGAGATGAAAAAGGGATTATTGTAAGAAATAAGGCGAGGCTGGTTGTTAAAGGTTTTAATCAGCAAGAGGGTATTGACTACAATGAGGTTTTCGCTCCTGTTGCCCGGTTAGAAGCGATTCGATTGTTTTTGGCGTTTGCTGCTTTCAAAAAGATGAAGGTGTTTCAGTTGGATGTAAAGAGTGCGTTTCTTAACGGGAAAGTTGACGAGGTTGTGTATGTTGAGCAACCACAGGGTTTTCCTGACCCAGACTTTCCTGATCATGTATACAGGTTGAGCAAGGCGTTATATGGTTTACATCAGGCACCTCGTGCCTGGTATTCAACGTTATCGGACTACTTGCTGGAAAATGGTTTTGAAAGGGGTTTGATCGACAGTACGCTGTTTGTGAAGAGAGAAGGATGTGACTTCTTACTGGTTCAAGTCTACGTGGATGACATCATTTTTGCTGCATCAAGAGTATCCATGTGTCAAGATTTTGAGGCTGTCATGAAGAAACGTTTCGAGATGAGTGCTATGGGTGAACTAACTTTCTTTCTAGGATTGCAGGTTGATCAGAAGAAAGATGGGATGTTCATTCATCAAACAAAGTATGTTCATGATGTGCTGAAAAGATTCAAGATGGAGGACAGTTCTCCATATGACACTCCAATCTGCGTCAATCACAAATTGGGAGCTGAATCAGATGGTGACGCAGATGTGGACCCTACTCTGTATCGGGCGATAATAGGTTCTTTAATGTATTTAACTGCTTCTAGGCCTGATATAATGTTTTCTGTTTGTCTTTGTGCTCGCTTTCAGGCAAACCCAAAGGAATCTCACATGAAAGGTGTGAAGAGGATTTTGCGGTATCTCAAGGGCAAGCCGAAACTAGGATTGTGGTACCCAAAGGGAGGAGACGTTGAACTGGTGGCATATACTGATTCTGATTATGGAGGTTGTAATCAGAGTCGGAAGTCAACAACAGGAGGCTGTCAGTTTCTTGGAGGAAGATTAGTTTCCTGGCAGTGCAAGAAACAGACATCAGTTGCAATTTCAACTTGCGAAGCTGAATACATGGCAGCATCCAACTGCTGCTCTCAGGTTTTATGGATTCAGCAACAAATGCGCGACTATGGTCTGAATTTCTTACTCACTCCTATTTTAATTGATAACACTGCCGCCATCTCAGTAATTAACAATCCCGTGAAGCACAGTAAAACTAAGCATATTGACATTCGTCATCACTTCATACGGGATTGTGCTGAGAAGAAACTGATCAAGATCGAAAAAGTTGATACACTTGAAAATTTTGCTGACTTGTTTACAAAAGCGTTTGATAAATCCAGATTTCAAAACCTAATTGAGCTAAATGGGATGATCAATCCCGAGTAACCATGTCTTTGTTTTTGATTCAAAAAAAAAAAAAAAAAAAAAAAAAAAAAAAAAAAAAAAAAAAAAAATCTGTTGGTGCATGTTTGTCAGTAGTTCATAGTCTTGTAATTGTTATCTTCGCCTATATCCTTTTATTTTAACTGTTTTGTAGACGAATTTACTGATGAAGCGAAGTTGTTCCCAACTTCGCCTCAACTTTAATTTCGCCTGTGTATCTTACATCACAACTTCGCACTTGCTACACTGCGAACTTGTGAGTTACATAAAACGTCTCTAACTTGATTTGTTTTGTGCAGATATGGCTGCAGTTGGAGGAACTGGTGGTGATGATGGTGATGAGCAACGACAATTCTTTCCAGCTCATAACCAATACATTACTTTGGATCCTGACGCACGAGGCGTTGACGACTACAGGGAGATTATCACTTTTCTCCAGAGATCAAGGGTGTTTCACGCGATCACTAATACACTACCCATATCTCTGCCTAACATACAAGATTTCTGGCAGACGGTGTATTATGATTGCAGACCTGAGCCTCCGGTGATGCGAGCAACCGTCAATGGTCAAAACATACAGTTTTCTTCGGAAGACATTCGGTTGGCTCTGCAGTTCGGCAATGAGACACGAGACGACCCAACGGAGTTCGTAGCTCCTTTCCGTGACGGAGCATACTTGAGAATGGGTTATTCGGGTCCGCTGGGGGACTCGCAGAGGAGGAAAGGCTTTCTGCTGGACCAATGGCGTTTTCTGATGCACGTGTTAATTGTGTGCATGTCCGGCAGGAAAGCAGGAACAGACGGGATGGGTGCGACGATGCAATCTGCCATGACGGCCCTGACTTACAATCGTCGTTACTCTTTTAGTCAGATGATTTTCTATGAGATTGATCGTCAGAGACGGGCGACGGCGCGAGAACGATTTATCATGTATCCGCGATTTCTTCAAATGATTATTAATCATGTCGCTCCGTCTCTACCGCAACGGCGTCCTATTCGATATGTTGAGTGTGTTACAAAGCGTATTTTTGCTCAATGTAGGACGTCGAGCACTCGTAGCAACCCTGAACGCCGTCCAAGGCATACTCCACTTTTCGGGTATCTCATCAACCCGGAGTATGTTCCTGCAGGAGGGGACGAGTTCAGGGATCCCCAACCACATCAGGCGGCAGCACCTCATGCTGTATCAGCTGCGCCTGTTGTATCTTCTGCTGCTGTGCCAGCTACTATTGCACAGACTATGTCCACGGCTGAAAACGTTGATCTGGATGCTGCTTTCAGTGGACACGGTTTGTTTGATATGGAAATCTCGGGTCCTCAAGTTATGGATGCTTCAACAGCAGCTACTTCGGTAGCTGAATCCGAGTTAGATGAAACGTTTGCTGAGGCCAGACGGCTAATGGTGACTCGTGAAAGGATTTCGGGTAAGAGGCCGAGAGTTGAGGAAGAGGAAGGAGATGAGGAAGAAGCGGTACAACTTGTGATGAGACGTTCGCGACGAGAACAACTAGGTATGGCTACTGGAGCGGGGGAGACTTCAAGGCATGTACGTTTTGCTCCGCCTGTCTTGTCAGGTATGTCACTGCTTCCTACTACTGCACAGGTTACGACTGTCGAAGCGTCAGCTCCAGCAGTGGTGTCTCTACCACCACAACCGTTTGATCCACCGGTGGTAGTCGCACGCTTCGTTGATTCGACTATCACAACAACTGCAGGGTTACCAAGTGTACCACCTGCGGTCACTTCTGCTACTGATGTTCCACCAACTCCATTGCCTACTTCAGATGCTGAACGGATTACATCACTAGAGCGTATTGTTGCCGAACAGACTAAGACTATTGAACGCCTAGTGGAATCCAATCGACTACAAGCTGCCCTCCTGGTAGAACATGGCCGAATAATTGATGCCTTCAAGGATTACTTGGCATCTCAGGGGGAGAAGACGTGTAGGGGCGATGAGTTGAGAACGAAAAGTCGAGAAGATCATGACGATGATCCCAATGCACCTTCGGGTGCAGGTGGTGAGCTGCCAAGAACCTCTCAGGCTCTTGGGGCTTCCACAACTGAGGGGGAGTCTACAGATGTAGCTGGTGATGTTGTTGTTGGTATGGGTGATGATGCTGATGTTGAGGACGTTATCGATGCTTTAAAGGAGTTGGATGATGAGGAAGACGATGAGTTTATGGATGATGACGACGTGTTGCCCGTGGATGAGATAGAGAGGATTGGGGAAAAGATTAATGTGGAAAATGTGTTAGAAGAAGGTGAGATAATGGATGATGATGTTGAGCATGACATTCCCGAAGTGGAAAAGTCGGGTGTTGGTGATGAAACGGTGTTGGATGAGACGATGTGGGAAGAGCAGCCTAGATGGAAGGAAGAATATGCTCATTGGTTTGTCAAGACCAAGAAGCCTGCTGTTCCAACCATGTTCAGAAAGAGCTACAATATTAAAGGGTATGCAGAGGCGAAAAAGGGGATTATTTGTTGGATCTATGATGCACAGCTCAAGTTGTTTGTGGTGAAGCGTTATGATGGCGTTCAATATTTCAAGAAGATGTTGAGATCGTTCAACACATTGCCTGAATGCGAAGTAAAAGATTTGGCCAGGTTGGGCCTGATAAACCGAAACAACGACAATATGGCTAGAATGATTGAGAAGATAATGTGGAAAGAAGGAGTAAAAGAAAAGAAGTTTGAGTTGCTAAAGCCACAAAAGGGAAAATTAGTGAAGGATACAGAGAGAGGTATGAGAGCAGATGGTAAACCGTGGATGGTAATGAAGTACAAACCAGTCCGATGTATCAAGGAGGTACCCATGAAAGCTATGCCTCGAGATGTGCTGAAAGATTTGAAATGGTGGTTTGTGGATTGTGAGACTGCAGAGGCAGTAATGGAGGACGAGGATGAACAAGAACTGCTTCGGGTTTACGACCCGATGCATCTTGTTAACCTGTCGCAAGCTGATCTGGAAGTACTCAACAACAAGAAGATCTTCTACATTCCTGCTTGGAAGGATCAAGCTAGGAGATATCAAAGTGTAGTGACAGTATGTGTGAGAGAAGGGGCGCACGCTTAGAGATGCAGATTACAAGATTCGAGATTTGAAGATCAAGATATGAAGCTACTGCCAAGGGGGAGTCTGTTGGTGCATGTTTGTCAGTAGTTCATAGTCTTGTAATTGTAATCGAGTCTGTATTGTAATTGTGTATTTGATTATGTTTTAGATTGTGTAACTAGCAAAGTTGTCAACAAGTTTGCTCAGGCGAACTTGTTGAACAAGCGAAGTTGTCAACAAGTTCGCTCAGGCGAACTTGTTGAATATGCGAAGTTACAGACAACTTCGCCTGTGGCGAAGTTGTCGTGTATATATTCACTGTTTCAGCCGAAACGTAAAGAAGTTGTTAGTTTAGGGTTTCAGTCAAGTGTTCGAGTTTAAGCAGACGTGTTTGCTAGTTCCAGAGTCTGTATTAGTGACTACGAGTCACGTGTTTGGTTATTAATATAACGTGTTTGATTCATTGCTCGTGTTCTTCTATATCTACACTCGTAACCTACCTACGCAGGGATTCCGCACCTGCGTTGTTAGAGAATATCCCGTGTACGATCCGTCCAGGAACCTACAAGAACCAAAAAAAACTTGGACTCGTGAAAGGCCCAACAAAAATCAAGCAGCCCAAAGTAATTAGAAACAATTTAAGCCCAACTTTAAATAAACTCAGTTTACTCAAACGTTTCGAGGAGAGTAATTTAGAGAAAAAACGAAACAAAATAAAACAGACATAACAAAACAAAATAAAATTAACTAAGAATAAAAGCAAAAGAAATACACATTTTAATATACACAGCAACTCCCTTTGAATTTAAAATTCGGGATCAAATTTCAGTTTTAGTAAAACGCCACCCTTTTATGAAAAGATCCGAACATGGAAACATATTGTTTAAGAGGCTGTCACAAGGATTCATGTTCAGCGTTATTATGGATAAAGAAACAGGTTGATAGCAGGTATAACATACTTAGCATGCTTTTCATTGTATCAGTGATATGATTAAGGTTCAGTTCGGCTTAAAGCTTAGATGGACATCACTCATGGACCTGTGGTGCCTCCATCTATTCTAAAAGCGTATTTGGCTTTCCCCAGATCACCCCAATTTGACCCCAACCCCCTAGTGCTTGATCAAAAGATTTTTACAAAGGCAAATTTTTTTAGGCTTTAAGGTTGAACGTTGGACTTAGTGCCAGTAAACTGACAAGCCTTTCATTCGAGACACGACAGGACTTACTTTTGTGCCCCCATCTTTGTAGTTCTAGATAACCCTTTAAACCTTTTTATTTTTATAAAAATACTTTTAAGGAATAAAATAATACTCAAGTAACTCTTCTGCAGATTTTTTTTAATAATAATAATAATAACGTAATAGTACAATATTTTTGGTGATCAAGACACTAACGGGCTCGTGTAAGACTGGGTAATTGCTTTTCTGCCTATCATTCGGAGAGATGTATCTGGAAACATGCACCTGTCTTCAACATGACTCTTCACAGTAAGTTTAGCAAATTTAGTTTTTATCACTTCAACTTTTACGCATCATGGAAAGCTACCATACAGTATCAGTGACTGATCTAGAAACTTTTAAGCTTAATAATTTCACCTGTTAGGCACGCAAAAACAATTTATCTATCACATTCCAAAGGTTGGATCAATTTTCATTCGAACATATTTTGATGCTTCTAAGAAGCTGTTAACTGAATAGTAATATCACTTCCCAAGGAGTTACATAAAACACGCGTGTTAAGGATTCAGTCACCCCAGTCACTGTTAAGCTTTTAGGTAAATGGCTATCCTATATGATCACAGGTGGTTAACCGGACCAAACATGTATAATATACATGTCCTTCTAGCTCAAAGTTACCGACATAATTTTAAGTAAAAGAACACAAAACACATCATAATCGCCCCGAGTGCTTTCAGTCGTTGGGTAAATGGCTATCCAGTGAAACTACAAGTAGAACACTGGACCAACCGTATACGAATATATGTCCTTCAGACTTGAGCAACCGACATAATTTTAAGTGAGAATGAATCTTGAATTGTTGTGTATATATATATATATATATATATATATTAAAACAGACGCACATACACTATTTTTGACTTTTTGATTTTTCTCCCCCTAATTTTGTTAAGGAATAACAAATTTTTACAAATTTATACCCAAAAAGACTCAATCCTCAAAATGAAGCATTTTAAGAAAACCCACAAGCACATTAAATTTTGCTGTTTCGACCAGTTTTGTGAATAAGTCCGCCACATTGTTGTTAGTGTGGACTTGTTCAAGGTGAATTAATTTTCGATCGAAACAATCACGAATAAAATGAATTTTGATGTCAATTTGCTTGGTTTTGGAGGGTTGAATGGGATTTTTCACAATGGCAATGGCCACATTATTATCACAAAAAATAGGAGTGTCAAGAAATTCCAAACCGTAATCCAGCAGTTGGTTTTGCATCCAGATAACCTGAGAGCAGCAAGCAGATGCAGCAACATACTCCGCTTCGGCAGTCGAAGTAGATACCTTCTGTTGTTTCTTGCACTGCCATGAAATGAGAGGGTCTCCTAGGAACTGGCAACCAGCTGACGTGGATTTCCTGTCAATGTCATCTCCACCATAATTGCTATCAGCAAAAGCATAAAGATCAAATTTTGATTGTTTGGGATACCAAAGGCCTAACTTTGGTTGTCCCTTAAGATATCTATAAAATATGTTTAAAAACAATTAAATGAGAGAGTTTAGGATTAGCCTGGAACAGAGCACACTGGCAGACTGCAAACAAGATGTCAGGACGACCTGCTGTCAGATACATCAGGGACTCGATCATCGATCTGTAGTATGTTTGATCTACAGAACAACCATCAGGATCAGATGACAATAGTGGTCTTTCCGCCAGGGGAGTATTGGCACTCTTTGAATCTTGAAACTCTAACTTTACCAGCATATCCTCAACGTACTTCCCTTGATGTAGTAGAATTCCATCTGAGCTTTGACGAACCTATCGCCCCAAAAACGTTGTCATTTCACCCAACGAACTCATCTCAAACCTCTTCTTCATGACACCCTCAAATTCAGTGCACAACTCAGCGCTGGTGGATCCAAAAATGATATCATCAACTTAAATCTGGACGAGAATCAAATCTTTTCCAATGGTTTTCCGGAACAAGGTTTGATCGATGGTTCCACGCTTGTAGCCATAATCAAGAAGATGCGCGGTCAATGTAGCAAACCACACTCTAGGAGCCTGATGTAACCCATACAATGCCTTGTCTAACTTGTAGACGTGATTTGGCTTTTTAGAATCAACGAAGCCCGGTGGCTGATCAACATAAATCTCCTCCTTTACTTCACCGTACAAAAACGCGGTCTTAACATCCATCTGATATACTGTAAATCCCATGAATGAAGCATATGCCAGAAAGATTCTAATAGCCTCAAGTCTAGCCACTGGGGCATAGACTTCAGTATAATCTAACCCCTCAACCTGACGAAAACCCCGAACTACCAATCGTGCCTTATTACGAACGATAACCCCGGTGTCATCTTGCTTGTTTCTGAAAACCCATCTAGTATCAAGAGCTTTCTTTCTTTCTGGCAGTTTAACCAATCTCCAGACCTTTAACTTATCAAACTGATTCAATTCTTCATGCATTGCATCAACCTAACTTGGTTCTTGAAGAGCCATTTCTACATTTTTAGGCTCAATTTGAGAGATGAAATAAGAAAACATGCAACTGTTTATGTGTCCTGTTTGGCTTCTGGTGGACACTCCCGCTTCAAATGGACCTATGACATTTTCAATCGGATGATCTTTTTGAATTTTTGATGGAATTAATTGATCAGAGACATCACCAGTAGATTGTAGATTTGACAAGTTCTCAATATCATCAACAAGAAGGTTTTTCCATCCAGATGTCGCCGTGCTGTGAGAGTACGAAGTACTGGCGACATATTCATTTGGAATGTCATCGGGAAACAAAGTGCTCCCGAAGATCTGACGAATAGAACTTTCCCCCTCAACATCAGTTGCATTTTCAGTCATGATTGGCGAGCATTCTGGTTCTGGAGTTTTGTTGGACTGATTGTCAGTGGCAGGTGAAGCATTATTAAATTCTGTAACATCATCATCAATCAGTGGAGAAATATGAGATAAAGTCTGTGGATTTTTCTTTGCAGCTTCCACTGTGAGACCACGTAGAGGTTCGGTGCTGATGACTGGAAAATCATTGAATGGTTTGAAAAATTCATTGTAGTCAAATAACCAATCGGGACCAACACGAGCATCGATCTCATTTTCTTCCAGCCAACGAACCTCATAAGACTCTAAAATTTGTTTGGTGGACTTGTTGTAGACCCTGTAAGCTGTATTTCCCGCATACCCAACAAAGTAACACTCATCGGCTGCAGCCCCAAACTTTGGAGTGGTTTCGAGGTTCAGTAAAGTGCACGGACAACCAAAGGCTCTGAAATGTGCAACAGTGGGTTGATGACCGTAAACAATCTCATATGGTGTCTTCATCTTGGATTTGTTTATTATCACTCGATTCTGAACATAACAAGCCGTGTTAACAGCTTCCGCCCTAAAGAACAGTGGCAGTTTGGAGTCACACAACATTGTTCTTGCAGCTTCGATAAGAGTTCTGTTTCTTCTTTCAGCTACACCATTTTGTTGAGGCGTCTGTGGGGCACTGTATTGACGGAGCACCCCCTTTTCTGAGCAGAAATGATTCAAAGTTGCATTCTTGAACTCTGTCCCATTGTCACAACGGATTCCCTTCAGCTTTAAATTCAGTTGATTTTCCATGAGCACAATGAACTTCTTGATTAGATCTGCAGTTTCACTCTTATTTGACAAGAAAAATACCCATGTAAAACGTGAGTAATCATCAGTAATAACGAGACAATAAGAGCTACGAGACAGGCTCAAAACATGAACTGGCCCGAAAAGGTCAATATGAAGTAGTTGAAAAACAGACGAGATGGTATTAATCAATTTTGGCTTGTGAGTATGATGTTTACCCAAAGCACAAGCCACATATGTTTCAACAGTCACAAAATCCTTGATTGGTAAACCACTCACTAAATTATTTTTAGCAAGACGATTTAGATTTTTAGTATTAACGTGACCAAGCCGACGATGCCAAAGCATTGCATTATGTTCTGTCACTTTTGAAAACAAACAGGTTATTTCATCAGGAACATTTTTGTTCATGTCGATCACATAAGCATTATCCTTTCGTTGTGATCGAACAAGAATCCAGTCTTCTAGTATAATTATACCAGGTTTCAGAATTAAGCACTCCTTTTTAGTAAAATGAGTTGAAAAATCTTTGTCACAAATTTGTGATACGCTCAAAAGACTATGCTTCAATTCTGGAACAAAATTAACATTTTCAAACTTTAAAATACTATTACTTATAGTACCCTTCTGAGTGATCTTTCCTTTCTCTCCTCCCGCAAAAGACACATACCCACGATTAAATGTTTGAATGTTGTGCAGCTGGGCAATGTCCCCTGTCATGTGCCTGGAACAACCACTATCAACATACCAAGATCTGATGAGATTCCTCCATAGATGTCCCTCCACGAAGCGCGGGATTAGTTAGTTTTTGGTACCCAGTCCTTACTTATACTGGGTGACCCCGACTCATCTACAGTTGTCATAGATTTCCATGACATATCCTTTTGATCATCAAAAATGGAATGAGTAGACACTTTCACCGGAGACTTAGGCAACCATTTATGTCTGTATGATTTGGAATTATAGGTACGAATGTTTGTCGTAATCTCCGGTGTTTTAGATGTAGATGGAGACGAATCAGCCTTCTTTTCCTGTTTTGGTTTAGCCTTAGTGTTCATGTGAGAATTTGAACTTGGAACACCGTTTCTGACTTTTCTGTTGGACATGTTAGATTTGGTCTGATGAGGACTAAACCTGCCGGATTTGTTTCGATTCCAATCATCGTCAAAGGAACTAGCTTGATAATGCCTGAATCCTTGCCTGTACGCGTTATGGGGCATGTATGGCATATTCCTTTGATAAAATCCGTAGTAAGGAACATACGGACGATGTGGACAATTTCTGGCAATATGACCAGGAGTGCAACAGTTAAAACAAGTTTGACGTTTTATGAAAAAATCTTTTTTGGCAACTCCTTGTCTGGACTGGTTGTGTGGACCAGTCTGCTTAAGTTTGCGAGAGCTCCTGTTCTCACTTTTGAACTTATCACCTTGTTTGTCATTAGAGCATTCCTCTTTGACAAATTTAGGTGCAACATATTTTTTGTTTGATGTTTTTGAAATTTTTGAATTTTTAATTTTATTAGAAACCACATTAATAGAGTTAAAAGTTTCAACTGAATCAACCACACAAGAATCCTTGCTCTTTAAATCAGAGCCCACACAAACAGTCGGAGTAACATAATTCAAAACAGGAAGTTTTAAAGAAACATCAGAAATAGCATTATTATCAAAATCAAAACAGGGGTCGTCATCCTCATCAGCCCACTCATTCACAATTACTTTTTCTACACATGAAGTAGATATATCAAAATCGTTCATATTTAAAGTAGACGGACCAGCACTCGCAGAGCTGGTCCCATTACCTTTGTCTTGTTTACCATACTTCATGTCCTTTATCTTTTCCTCATATTCCTTGGTGACAGGAGTAGGGACATAATTATTGTTGTAAGGTGGGGGAACTTGACTGTATCCTATTCCCTCACCTTCATTTTCTTTCCACCACAGTTGGTTCTCAATCATTGATTTAACTACATTACTGGAAACATTGAATTTCTTAAAATCAAGTTCAGCCCTTTCAAACTTCCTAGTTAAATTTAGAATTTCTAACTTGGAAGCTTCTAGTTTAGCAGTTAATTCAGCAATTTCTTGTGTGGCATCTAGATAATGACAACTTTTTATGCTAAAATCAGACTTAAGTTTTTTAATATCCTTGTTCTGAGCTTCTATTTTGTCTATAAAACCCTTTTCATTTTTTTAAGTTTAAAATTTTCTGATTTTATTCTTTCCATATCTCTACTTAAACTGTCATTATGGAGCTTATACATTTCTATTTTCTCACCACAATTTAAAGAAAATGGTTGAAAACGTACCTCAGATGAATCCGGAGAAGTGAACGCCATGTATGCAAACTGGAGCTCCTTGACCTTCTCCTCGGCAATGTTTTCTTCTTTAGAGTCTTCAACGGTTGCAAAATTTGCAGTTTGATTTCCAATGTTAAGCTCAGCCATCTGACCTTCCCAAGAGAACGTTTGAGCAACCATACCTCTTTCACCATTACCCGAACTGCCTCCAGCCTCACCCCGAGAATTCCCAACTGGAACTAATGCCCTTTCCGTATTTCCATTCACGAGCAAAGTGACCCGGCTCGTGACAATTGTAGCACTTGAGAGTCTCTTTGTTAAAACCTACCTTTTGGTTATTAGGCATGTTCCAATTATTTCTACCCGTCCTTTTAGTAACTTCTTTGCACGGAAGACTGCCATGGCAATCTGCCACGATATGTCCATTTCTTCAACATCATCGGGATGAATCTGATCTAGTTCAGCAGTAACCACAGGTTGAACCAAGTCTCCGGCCAGAAAAGCATGATAACAGTTCATAAATCCCGCCATTAGAGCTATATTATCTTGAGTCTCTTTTGGTATGGTGGGAATCTGGCTGAAGTTCTGACTTGGGGTGGTTTTACCAGAGTCATGAGAAGACTGACCAGACTTGGTAAAAAACGCTGGAGCTGGTTTGGGCGAATTGGATGATGATGATTGACCTAGAGTAGATGAGAACATCTGGAAGTTTCCCTGAGGTGGTTGTTGAGTAGGTTTGAACAGTGAAAAACCATCTTGAGACATAAGAGCACTGTTGGAAGCAACGTTGTATCCAGCAGCACTGTAAGAACTAGCATGATTTATCGCCCGCTGTTTATCATCCATATCACAATCTTTAATAGTGGCTATCATTTCAGTCATACTCATTCTGTTTAGATCCTTAGTCTTTTTGATAACCGAAACATTCATGTCCCAACTTTTTAGCAAGGAGTTCACCAACTTATTGTTAATTTCTGAGGTTAGCAGATAAATCCCTGCAGTTCGCATTTCAGTCACAAGAGATATGAACCTTTGAAGTTGGGATTCCAATGTCTCTCCCAAAACGTGATTAAACATATTAAATTTTTGCCACAGCAGATCTTGGCGACTTCTCTTCATATCTTCATTTCCCTCATAAACTTCTATCAGTGTAGCCCACAACTCTTTAGCAGACTGGAGTTCTCTAAACTGAAGGGCAATCTTCGGTGAGAGTGCCATGGTTAGAGTGGAAGGAGCTTTCTCATCTTCTTCAACTTTAGCAAAGTCATCATCATCATATTGAGCAACTGGTTTCACAAGAACCTCGTCAGAACCAGCCCTTTGATAGGTGATCCTTTGAGGTCCTCTTACAATACTTTTCCAAATTTTTGAATCTTTCATCTTGGAGTATTGTTCAAATCGAAATTTCCATTCATTGAACCCCTCATGGGACAATAAACGGGGTATACGAGTGGCAGTTCCCATGATGGAGTTAAGTTCCTGATAAGTGACAAGTTGGTTGAGTTACTAGTGTTGGTTAACTGGGATATTTCAATTTTGTCCAATTAAATTAAGTCCCATTGAGAATTTTGAGTCCAACTAAAATTTTGTCCAGTAATCCAAGTCCAAGAAGAACAAGGCCCAAACCAACTAACTGGGCTGAAAATAAAATCGGACCGGTTGACCGAAAACTAAAGCTTTAACCAATTCTGACCGAGAACAGTTAGTGTTGACTGAAAACTAAGTTGTTGACCAATTCTTGACCGAGAACAACCGTTAGCCGAGAATTGATGGTTACCGAGAACCACCTGAAGCCGAGAACAGCTAAGTATTTCAGCCAAAAACTCAGTTTATAGGCCGAAAACTCTGAAAATCGCCGAAAACACCCAGAAACAGATTTGACCAAGTAATATTGGTAACAATCTAATCCCTGGTTTTATGGGATTCAAGTTAATTCCAAACAAAGTGGATCTTGATCAAACCAGTAACTATCCTTCTTCTCCGATCTAACTCTCGCCGGAAACACCCATAAAAAATTGATATTCTTGAATCTTTGATATCACAATAACGAGCCTGAATAAGGTCTAAGGCTCTGATACCAGTTGTAAGTCCCGAATCTGGATCACTACAATTATGATATCAATATAACAAGTAAAGGTGCGAAATTCCAATACTTGGTGATTCAAGAACACTAGTTAACAATAAAGAATAACACATGATTGCTTCAAAACACACGTATATTAAGAATACGTCAAGTGCTTAAGCACTTACAATACTTGATCACAGTAGCTAGGAATGAACAACCTTAACCCTATACATGACATAACTATATAAAGGGACACCAACCAGCTAACCGGCCCAAACAACCAAAAGCCCGCCAAGAACACAAAGTTGTTCTCGGCTCACATCACAGCCCACATCCCAAGCCCAAAACAAATCAAACTAAACACAAACTAAGCTCAAACCACACAAATCAAACTTAACCCGACAATTAACATTCAAACATGTAAACTTTAGGACTATTTTATAAAAATTGAGTGCTTTTGTATTATTTTTTAAATATAGAGTAACTTTTGGATTATTTTTTTTTGTTATAGAATCATTTACTTTTGGATTATTTTTAGAGTTGAAGATGCATTTATAGGAAATTATGAGGTAAATTATTCAACCGGTTGAACCTCCCGGTATAACCCGGTTCAACCGGTTGTACCATTTTTAGCCCAATCCAGTACTAGTAAAACACCGGTTTTTAAAACATACTTAGATCCAACATGAGACATGGTCTACTAATCGGGTTTGAGAGTGAGTTTTCCTTTAACCGTCACAAACCCGCCTCACTGTCTACGCAAAGATTTGGAGCACCACTTAACATATGGGGGCATAAGTGTACGAAAAAACAATGTTTTAAAACCGATATTTTAGTCATATCGGATTTGGTTCAAAGATCGTACAACTGGTTGAGCTGGGATTTATTGGAAGGTTCAACCAGGTTAAATAGTTTTTCCTATAATTCCATATAAATACAACTCTAACTAAGAATAACCCTAAAGTACATTAATAAACGTCACACGTGAACCAAACATTACACATAAAAATGATCGAGTCCAATGGGAAGTTTGTACTTTGTAAATGAAATTAATCAATTACAAAAGATGTAAAGAAACTGACCTTGGATTCGCAGGATACAAAATTGGTTGATTAACAAATCGCTGTTTACTGTGTTTACTCATTTTAATTTTATCCGTTAGGTTAAGAGTCATTATCAAAAATTACGGGCCGCAAAAAATATCAAAAATCTTTTGGTTTTAAAACCGGGTTGCAGGTTTAAACCGGTAATTTTTTAAAAACCGGCGATAGGAACCGCCAAATATATTGGGCTATAAATACTAACAGCCGTACCGAGATCCGGTATAACCAGTTCAACCGGTCGGTACGTACCGGTTTATAAAACATTGCGAAAAAGGGGAAGACGGGATGAATTCTGTGATACCCTGCTAAAAAGTAGCCTAATTTTGTGACTAACATAACTCTACTTACGTAAATAAAATAATATAATAAATAAGTGATATTATTTTAGTTCAAAAACTCCAAAAATATTTGAGATATATTTAATTAAGTTTGAAAAAGACAATTTTGTTGCATAGCGAACACTGCGCAAAATGACCTCGGGCGACAACTTAGAAACAGATAAAATCCTAAACGTATCTAAATGGCCTCGAAAAATTTAAAGTTATATTAGAATACTAGAGATAGTATATAAACTTAATTTTAGAAGGTTCGAATCGCGAAAACTAGAAAAATAAGCAAACAAAAGTCAGTGTAGGACACCGCATGAACTCGAAACCAACCACCACCAAAATTAAGTTTCTTTATGTAACACCGTGAAAATATCGGATAAAAAATACCAAGTTTCCAAAGTCAAGAGACCAAAAATGTCAAAATTTAAACCTTAGGGTTTAAAATGAAAAATCTGATTTCCTGACCAATCGCGATACGCGATGGATCAGAAGGGAAACCCATCGCGTATCGCGATGGGTTGTCTGAAAGCGAGGCACGTAGCGTGCCACGTGGCCACACGTGGCACACTGTCCGCCACGTGTCCCGCCACACGTGGCACATCGCCCGCCACTTGTCAACATGTGGCACAACGTCTGCCACGTGGCAGACCTATATGGTGACTGGCCATGGCTACGTCGCGATACGCGACGAGCTAGCTTAAGGCCATCGCGTATCGCGATGCCCCCTCTAGTTTTGCCTATAAATAACAACTCGGGTTCATTCATTCTTCACACCAAAATCGGCTCTCCTCTCTCTCTCTTTCTCTAACATCACTCTAATCCCCAAGATACATACCCTCGATTACCTCGAAGTTTGTGCCCTTGATTCCTTGTAAATCGTGCTAATATACCGACGTTCCCTCGATAATCGTGCCACATTCCATCAATGATCCAACAACGAAGGTGCTGCCATCCCGACGACCGCCTCCTGAAGTGTGCCGATGAGTGGGGAAGTGTTGGTGTGCATCATTTTGCGTGCCAAAGAAGAGTATTGAAGGAAATGTGTTTTGATCAAGAAGAAAAAGAAGGTGAAGTGGCGTTGAAGTTTTGCTCAAGCTTTTAGGGTGTTTATAAGCCGAAAAAGGTTGATGCCCGAATAAATAATAATAAAATATTGAAAAGGCTTAAAACCCTAAGTCGAGGTTATACTCGATACCTCGATAAAATAAAATAAATATATAAACAAAGAAAAGAAAAGAAAGAAAAGAAAGAGATATGTATATCTATATAAATATATATATGTGTGATTATATATATAATTCTTTGTTATAAAATATTATTTAAGTAATAATAACTATTATTAAATAATAAAGAAAAGAATACGTTTCTTAAAAAAGAAGAAACGTAGGGTTTAAAAGAAATAAACTAAAGGTTTATATTATAAGTTAATAGAAAGACTTTTAATTTATAAAAGAAAAGAATAATTTTTAACTAAAGGTTTTAAAGTAAAGAAAAGATATTTGAACTAAAGGTTTATTGAGGAAAAGATTATAAAAGACTAAAGGTCTTAAGCCAGATTGTATATCCGACTAACAAAAGGTTATACTTGTACTATAGGTGCGAGATAGCAACGAGAAAGACCCTCGGACGGTGTATTGAAGCTGATCCAAATAAAAAAGGTGAATACGCCCCAAACTTTACAAACTTGTTTCAAACAAGTCAAATGTGTTAATTGAAAAGGTTTACATGAGACTACGTGTCTCTAAAAACATTTATAAAAAAGAGTATAAACCTAGCCCTCAGGCTGTAGTATACGTTTGTCTGAATCCTTACATATGTGGTAAAATGCGGTGGGCACATCGCACCACACTTGGTTATAGTCACGCTCGCCTGCGGGGAGTAATGACCATGTGTATATGTATGGTACCTAAGTAATGTCGAACGTTGCGGTGTTTGTTGGGGTGCTTTGAGTAGAGACTTGAGTTTATAAATTGTGTTTATTTTCAAAGCTTGATTATTCCTAAGCCGCAATGGGCCGGACCTAAGTTATGTCTCGAGGGGTAATCAAGTAAAGAAAATATTTTAGCATCAACATATTCACCAGCATTCGTTGCTGACGTATTTTCTTAACATTTTGCAGGTGACCATAGTTAGTGCTTGGGAAGACGAAGTGCTCAAGATATCCGATGGCTCGGATCTTTTTGTATAAACTTAAATATAAAAATGGTGGCTTGTAATTAAACAATTAATAATTTTGTTATAACTTAAAACGGGTATTTTATAATTCCGTCTTTTATAATGTAAATATCATATCCACATGTTTCAAAAGACTTCCGCTTTAACACGTAAAATGTGGTACCAACTGTTGGTCATACGCCCAGGCCTAAGAAGGGGTGTGACTGGTTGGTATCAGAGCCATCGATCTTAGCGAATTAGCTATTTCAAGATAATACCTAAGCTTCGATCCAAGTATAGGAAAATATTTTATTACTCGTTCTATTTTAAATAGGGATAATATAGGCTGGTAACCTTTTCTTTCCCTCCTCACTCTAAACCACCCAACATATTAGATGTCGTTCAAGAAGATGATGGATAGCTATGTACGTAAAGCAAAGAAGGCTGGAATACCCGAACCCTTACCCAAGGATAACATGAGCGAGGACCACTATTAGGCTTTCTTTAACCAAGACCAATACAATGAGCGAACCAAGCCAATATATTTCCCTGGAACCGAGCATTGTCCAATCAACCTACCCGATAGTCTACTAATGCCAAGAAGTGATCCTCCAAGACATTCAAGCTACCACCCGTCAAGCATACCCATGTACCACCCATCCGAAGTCCCAACATATCATCCTTCCAAGATTCCAACATATCAACCATCTGAGATTCCGCCATACTACCCATCTGGTGTTCCGACATACCTACCACCAAATCCTCACCCCTCATACGCTTTCTTCTCCAACCGACCGATCAAGGAGGAACCTATGTCCGACTCGTCGGATTGGATGCAATGCCATTATAACCAACGAAGATGGCACACCAGAACCTCTGCTTTTGACTCTGTTGACTCCCGGGCCAACAAGGGTGAATGATCATCCCACAAGCCTAAAATAAGAGTCATGATGCCATACGAAAGTTTCCGCATGCCCTCGATAGTGAAGGATACTGCCCAACTTATGGAAGAAGAGGACCCTGAGGAAGAGGAGGATCTGGAAGAAGAATCTGAAGAGGACCCTGAAGAAGAGTAACCAGAAAACCCCAACGAGGTGACAACACCGATAGAAGAACCGTTTCCCCAAAATCCAAGTTATGGCTCTGTCGATCCTTATGTGCAATATCTTGAGGAACTCAAGAACAAAGCATCATCAAGCTTCCCACCATACCAAGGCAAGATTCCATCAATTGAAGACCAAGCCAATGAAATCCGTGAGCAGAATGAGGCTGCCGAAGCTCTCCTCAATTACCCATCCGACGTGACATCATCGCCATATCCAAACCCATGGAACCACTACGACGTGGTCATGATGGGGTACCGTGATCCGCCACCAAAGTATGGATACCCAAATGAGATCCCTCAATCACAAGAGGAGAATTTGGACTGAGCCTTACATGAAACCGATGACCTTCAGAAGAAGATAGCCGTGGATGGAAAAAAAAGAAAAATATAGGAGAAAAACTTATGCGAAAGTGTAACAAGATGACAAAGATGGTCAAGAAGTTTATCAAGGATTGATGAGGTGAAAGAAGGACGAGTGTGGAAGAATTGTATGTGTTTGATATACTTGAATGTAATGTGTGTAATATGTGTATAAATAAGGATAGGTACATATGTATATCAAGTAAACGATATACATATGAATGTTGTAAAAAAATAAACATATTATTCTATGATATATATTGTGAAATAAATAAAATATGTGTTTTAAGAAAAGAAATTTGTTAAATTTCAGTTAAAGAAAATGTTGAAAAAGAAAGAAAATGTCACAACAAAGCAATAATATTGAAAATGCTCAAAAAGAAGCTGAGATAAGAAAAGAAAAATGGAAAGATCACGAGAAAGAACAAGAAGATAAAATTCCCGACAAATACATGAACCAAATACAGAAAATGATAAAAGAAGCCGTTAGGGCTGAAATCAAAGCTAGATCTCAATCTAAGCACTCCAAACATTCACAATCTGTAGAACTCTCCCGTAAATTTGCCAAATCACGTCCTAAACCATCTCACGTAGAAGAGAGTGTTCATGAGTCCAATGCCGGTGGTGAAGTTAGACAAGAGTTTAAGAAGCTAAAGATAAGTGTTTGTTCGTTCAAAGACTTCAAGTACTTCGTACCCAAGGAATTTTATGGCGATAAAGGAACCATTGCTACTGTAAGATGGATTGAAGAGATGGAGTCAATAGTTATCATAAGCAAATGTTCGGATCAAGAGAAGATACAATACTCCGCTCAAATGTTCAAGGGGGAAGTCTTGGAATGGTGGAACACGTTGATTCTGAGTAGAGGAAGACAAGTGATGTATAATCTTTCATGGGAAGAATTTAAGGAACTGATAATGGCAAAATTTTGCCCTATGCATGAGATCGATCAAATCCAAACCAAATTTCTTAATCATAAGGTCGTAGGAACTAACCTCGTGAATATAATATTAAGTTCCATGAGTACTGTCGCCTTGTTCCCCAACTGGTTAACCCTGAGTCCAGCAAAGTTACCCGATACATATGGGGATTTCCGCGGGAAATCCGCGACAAGGTGAGGGCTCATCTTCCTCAAACTACCGAATCCGCAATGAAGTTAGCGGGTTATCTCATGGGCGGCCTTGTCCGCAATAAAGAAGAAGACAAAAAGGTTGTGACGACCAACGATCAAAGGAGAACTGGAGGAAATTCCCGCTTCAAAGGCAAAAATGTTGACCAACGCAAGCCAGGATTTAATTCCACCCCGCAATGCAAGACTTGCAAAAGTTCATAGGGGTCGATGCCACTTCACTCCATCTTCCACCTCAAGTGTCTGTGAATCATGTCATAAACCTGGTGTTTGATCCCGTACTTGAACAATAACCAACAGTCAATAACGATTAACACAGATCTCAGATCTGTCAGTTATAATATTATAGATCTATCTCATAATCAACCTTGATTCGGTGTTCTACGTATGTGTATATATTATCAATAAATTTAACATGAAGCTTGAGGGAGAGTAAATACTTTAAACTTTTCTTAATAATATTATTTCTCTCAAAACTTCGACACTTTACAAGTGAACATTTGTTCACTATATATAGAAGACGATCTGGTTCGCTAACATCCCCTAGCGAACCAGCATCCCCTTCGTTAAATAAGTTATCTTAACGAACCACCCCCTGATTCGTTAACATCCCCTAACGAATCAGAAGGGAATACATTATAATGTCCTAGTTCGCAAACATTCCTAGCGAACTAGACTTAAACATAACGAATTAGTCTAAAATAAACATTAAATATTACATTTAAATATCAAATAAACATTAATGATAAATACAAAGACTCTAGACGTAAAACCGTGCACTAACAGACACCCCCTCGTCTTGAGCTCTTTGTCTTTAACTTATTTGAAACGCTTTGTCTGCCAATCTCTGCAACTATGAATCCCATGTTCATGGCATACATGAACGACACGTTAGAATTGCATAGCCAGGTCGTAATCTTCTTGGCGTTTCTTTATGTTTATATCACATACTTTACTCTACTGGGTTGTTTTAAGACCTACCAATGCACCGATGCAATTAAACACGCAGTCTTTTAAGCTTACTTTTTACTGAATTTGGGGTCAAGATAATCAATGTACTATCATGTTCCCTTTTTGCTTAAAAAACTCAAAATTTTGAGGAGCATAACAAATAAAGAAAAGATAAATTTAATCGCCCTAGTTAACTTAAGAGCATAAATAAATGGCTAACCAACAATTCACGAGTGAATCATAGGACCAAGACATGCAAGCATGCTTCATAAACTTAAATAACCGACGTAATTTTCAGCGAGAAAATAATCTAAAATCTTTTTGGTTTTTCGTATTTTTCTGTACAAAATATAAATCACATTCTTTTTGGTTTTTCAAAATTTTAAAATGTTTTTGATTTTTCTAAAAATTTTAAAGGAAAAACATTAAAGAACAGATAGGAAAAACATTAGAGAACAGAAATCACAATATTTTTGAATTTTTCTTTAATTTTTTAATGTTTTTGGATTTTATCTATACAAACGAAAACACATTCTTTTTGTATTTTCTAGATTTCTCCTCCTAAAACCTAAAAACATAAAAAATAAGACTAAATCTATAAAGCAATTAAAAGATAATTATCCTAATTTTAGGATCTCAGCAAGGGTCTTCAATCCATTTAAACCAAGCAAAAAAGTAAAACGTGTTTTATCAAACGCTTTGGTAAATAGATCGGCTTTTTGAAAATCTGTGTGTACTTTCTCAAGATCAATTAATTTCTTTTCATAACAATCCCGTATAAAATGATATCGAATCTCGATATGTTTCGTTTTAGAATGTTGTACGGGATTTTTGGTGATACTAATAGCAGCAGAATTATCAATTAAGATGGGAGTAGTAAGAAACTTCAAACCGTAATCGCGAAGATGTTGTTGTATCCACAGAACCTGGGAACAGCAACTCGAGGCTGCAACATATTCAGCTTCGGCGGTTGAAGTAGAGACCGTTGTCTGCTTCTTACACTGCCAGGAAACAAGCCGGTTTCCTAAGAATTGACATCTTGCAGTCGTTGATTTGAAGTTGATCTTGCATCCTCCATAATCTGAGTCTGAGTAGGCGGTAAAATCGAAAGTATTATCTTTGGGGTACCATAACCCGATGTCAGGATTTCCCCGTAGATATTGCAAAATACGCTTGACCGCTGCCAGATGAGTCACTCGGGGACTAGCTTGGTACCTAGCACACACACAAACAGCAAACATTATGTCGGGTCGAGAAGCAGTTAAATACATTAGAGAACCAATCATAGCACGATAAAGGGTCGGATCAACGGTATCCTCCAATTCATCTGGTGATAAATTGTGACCCACTGGAAGAGGAGTTGAAGGGATTTTTCCAGCAGTTATCTTGAATCGGCTCAAGACGTCGTTCACATATTTAGTCTGATGAATGAAGATTCCCTTATCAGACTGATGAACCTGCAGCCCTAAAAAGAAATTCATCTCTCCCATCGAGCTCATTTCGAACTTGGTTTGCATGGACTTCTCGAACTCCTTACATAGAGTGTCGTTTGTAGACCCAAAAATAATATCATCAACATAAATCTGGACTAGAAGAAGATCATCACCAATAGTTTTATGAAATAAAGTGCAGTCAACAGTTCCTCGTTTGAATCCATTATCAGTCAGATGGTCGGCGAGTGTGCTATACCAAGCTCTCGGGACTTGATGTAGACCATACAGGGCCTTGTTTAAACGGTAAACACGGTCTGGATAATCAGGATCTTCAAAACCAGGTGGTTGTTGAACAAACACTTCCTCATGTAGTTCACCATTGAGAAAAGCACTTTTAACATCCATTTGATAGACCTTGATATTCTTGTAAGCAGCATAAGCCAGGAAGATTCGAATTGACTCTAATCTTGCAACTGGAGCATATACCTCAGTATAATCAATACCCTCTTGCTAATGAAAACCTTGCACCACTAGACGTGCTTTGTTTCTGACAATCACCCCTCGATCGTCCTTTTTACATTTAAATACCCACTTAGTCGGAATAGCTTTCTTGACTCTAGCAGGCTTGTCTAGTAAATCCCAAACACCCAATCGTGCAAATTGCTGTAATTCATCTTGCATAGCTTCTACCCAAGAAAGATCATCAAGTGCCTTACGAGCTGTCGTTGGCTCAACTTGAGATAGAAAGCAATTGAATTTAGCAATATTCACAATTCCCGAAGAGTGTAAATTAGTGTAAGCACACAATACGTTATTGTCGCTTGACGAAGCAATTTGATGACATGTACGAACGCCCACATCAAGTTCTCCAATGATATTGTCCTGTGGATGATATCCATGAATCCGAAGAGTAGGATTTTCAAGAACAACAACATTATCAAATAAATTAGTGTAATGTTCACCCAATTCGGGAGATGAAGCATTATCACTATCAAGATCAATAACTTGAATCTCAGCATGATCATCATCGGAAGAAGTAGAAGCACTGTCAATAACAACTGGAGGAACAACTTGGGAGTCTTCAGTTGGAGCATCTGGTTGAACTTCAACTGCATTTGAAATTGAAGAGCTTGGAATGTTCAAATGTTCTTCAAAGTATGCTCTAACCAAATCTTCATCGATGTGTTCAGCTGAAGGAGTAAAAGAATTAAATAAACTATCGTAGTCAAACATCCAGTCTGGACCTTTCCCTTGAGGAGGAGTTGTGTACTTTTGACAGTCCACATGGTACCATTCTTCAACACAGCCAGATGAAAAATTAAATACTCTTTTCTTTGGAGACGCATATCCCAAGAAATATCCTTCGATAGCCTTTTCATCAAATTTACCCGATTCCTTCTTCAACATTGTACACGGACACCCAAATGGTTCCAGGTACTTTAAATTAGGTTTTCTGTTATTTAATATTTCATAGCTTGTCTTCTTGAGTCGTTTTACTGTTAGAACCCGATTAAGTGTATAACAAGCTGTGTTCACTGCTTCATTCCAAAATTGAATAGGAAGCTTTGAATCAGCAAGCATTGTACGTGCAGCTTCAATCAGAGTTCTATTTTTCTTTTCAGCAACACCGTTTTGTTGTGGTACATAAGGTGCACTATATTCTCGGTGAGTTCCCTTTTGAATACAAAAGAAATCCAAAATAGTGTTTTTGAATTCAGTACCATTATCACTTCGGATTCTCCTCACCTTTTGTTTGTACAATGATTCTATCTTAGTAATAAGGTTTTGTACCAAAACAGGTGTTTGATCTTTTGAACTCATAAATAACACCCATGAATATCTTGAATAATCATCTGTCACTACCAGACAATACCAGTCTCCAGAAATACTCGCACGATTCACTGGACCAAACAAATCCATATGAAGTCGTTCAATAGGAGTATTAATGGAATTCAATAACTTAGAAGGATGGGTCTTCTTCTTCTGTTTGCCCTTTTTGCATGCAACACAGTGATCAGATAACTTAAAGTTCTTTAACGAAACACCCTCAACTAAATTATTTGCCATTAAATAATTCATCTTTCTAACATGAATGTGACCCATTCTTCGATGCCATAGAATCGAGTCTTTCTCAGTTGCTTTCGAGACAAAACATGTTTCGATCGATGTTGATATCTTAGAACTCATGTTTAAGACATAAATATCATTTGATCGTGGTGATCGCATGACAACCATGTCCTCGGGAATAATAAAACCCGGTTTCAAGATAAGACACTCTTTGTCAGTAAATATTGTAGTGTACTTTTTATCACAAATCTGCGATACACTCAATAAGTTATGATCAACCTTGTCACAATAATTTACTTTTTCAAATGTAATATGACCATTTGAAACGTCACCCTCTTGTGTGATCATGCCCCCAGAATTCCCAGCAAACGCTACATAACCCCCTTGAATATTTCTTACATTGGTTAATAGGTCGAGATTTTCGGTGATATGATGAGAACATCCCCTATCCATGATCCAGTTTTCACCAGAAATGGTCTTGGATGGACCCTACACATAAACAAAAGTGATTAGTTCAAAAAGGTAGCCCAGGCCTCAGTCTTGGGCACCTTTTGGTTTTCTCTTTGATCATTAACTTTAACAGTTTTCAATTGTTGTTCAGCCACTTGTGAATAAGTTACTGGCTTCTTAGACTTTCGTCTTAAGTATGCTTCATGAACAATGTTTGAATTCCTGTTTTGACATATAGGTTCAGTTGGAATGAATTTTGGTTTCACTTGACCGGGTGTCTCATTGATATGAAACACCTTCCGAGGATTCACATCAGAGAATAAAATATGAGTATCATCAGCATATGACACAGGTCGTTTCAGAATCTCCTTAACTACTGGAATTGGCTTAGATTTGTCCTTGATAAAAGGATGAAGATTTTGAAAGTTTTGCTGATTACAATTTCTCACAACATGATCTTGTTGACCGCATAAAAAACACGTTCGCATGTCCACATGATGATGTTTAGAAGAAATTGGAATAGATGATTGATGATGACTAACATTTTTAGTCATGCAGTTAGCAAACTCATCAGTCAATTCAGCTTTCTTCTTTAAATAAAAATCTAAATTAGAACAGTTTGAAAAGCTTTTTAGTGTATCTGTTCCACTTGATTTCACAAAATTAATCTTCTTTCTTGTGTTAAAAATTGTTTTGCCTTAGTCAATGGATCAGATGAGACTGATGTTTTCGCTTGAGCATACACACGTTCAATTTCACGAACCTTGGAAGTTTCATTGTAAAACACACTCTCAATTAGCTCAGGCTTAATGATACTAATTGGAATATCTTTTTCAGTGAACATTGTGTCCATTCCCTTTAACTTAAAAACTCTAGCAGCAGATGGCTTAGAACTAGAAGGATTAATGAAACGCATTAAATCCTCATCAGAAATTTTCGGTTTAACTGACTTCTTTGCCTTCATAGAGTTCACTTTCTTTGAATTTTCCTTTTTCTCTTGAGGTTTGTGTGGATACACTGCTTCCTCAAATTCGTGAGGTTCGCACAGAATATGATTAGAACTGGGAATGTTCTTATTCTTGTGTATAATCTCTGGTTCAAACACATCCTCGATAATGACCTCGTCATTGTGTTCAACAAACACCTTTTTGCTTTGGACATGAGATTTTTGAGGAACAGATTGGGTTTTAACATCTTTAGATTTAACAGATTCAACATTTTTTGAAATTACAGATTCTTTCAAAATTACCTCTTCTTCCTTTCTAGCAAAAGGATTCATTTTATAGTCGTTGTGAAATGGTGGAGGAATTTCTACAAAACCTATACCCTTTTTAGAGTCCTTTTGTTTCCCAGAAACTTCAATAATTTCATTCAACAAAAATAAAGAATTTCGAAATTTACCCAACTTGTTCTTCAACTCAAGAACCTCATTCTCAAGTTCAGTTATCTTAGAGCGATGTTTCAAGATTTCTTGAAACTTTTGGTCATTTATTGTTATTTTCACAGATAATTCGGCTTTCAAATCATGATTACTTATAGTCAAAGCCTCAATCTTTTCTCTTGAGTTAACTTGAGAATTCAAGGATTGTCTATAAGTATCTTTCAATGATACAATCTCTTTCAGCAAGTTGTCATTTTGAAGTTTTAATGAATCAATTTTAGACTTGTTATAATCACAATCAACACATGATGAGTTAGAATTAGAATTACTAACCTCGCTTTGTTTAATCATGCAAGCATATGAAGAAGAATCACTGATCTTCGCCATACAAGCAAAGTTAGTTGGAAGCTTTTCACTTTGAATATCAGATTCAGACTCAGTTTCGGCGTCAGAAGAAACTTCACTTCCATTTACATCTTGTGTGTATTCAGACAAACCAAACATAGCTAGATTAGCTTGATTATCATTGCACAGTAGTCGTTGTGACCAATCACTTCCATCAGCTAACACAGCATGTGATCCAGAAGAAGATGATTTCTTTTCAGTATCATTTTGATCTTGATCTCTTGAACCATTGTAGTCTTTCTTAGGTTTATCACATTCCTTTGCAAAGTGCCCAAATTCTTGACAATTGTAGCACTTCACCTTTAATTTATCAAACCCAAGATTCTTGCTTAATGAAGGAAGATCTTTGCCGGTTCTTTGGATAAACTTCTTCACTTTTCTAACAATCATCGCCATATTCCACTTTAGATCCATGAGTTCCAAATCATCGGAATCAATCTGATTATAATCTTCATCGGTTAAATCACTAGTAGCAATCTTACTACTCACCAGATTCTCATAGGAAGACATAAAAGCAGACAAGAATGCGAAATTCTGTTCAGCCTCCTTTATGTTTACATTAGGTTGAAATGAAAATTATTTAGTAGAAGATGAATTTCCCGATGTGCCAGATGAACCAGAATTACCAGATATATTTCCAGCAGTGTAGAAACAAGCTTGTGGATCTTTAAATGAAGCATTTGTATTTTCACTTGCAGCAGCTTGAGTAAGAAAATCGGTTAATGGAGATATGGTTGAGCTAAGAGGCATACTTCCACCATAGAATGAAGGATCATGACTATCCTTTGAAGACTTCTGACATTTCAGATCATATTCTCTGGCTTCAATCTTTTGCATAAATTCAATAGCAGTCAGATCTTCATTTGCAAAATAATTATTTTCCTTCAAAACCATCAAGAATGTGGAATAAGAACTTGGAAGTATACTCTTGATAGTATCAATTTTATCACTTTCAGGAACTTCAATCTGCATCTTGTCCATCTCAGCGATCAAGTGATTGAATCTTGTCGTCATTTCTTCAACCGTCTCACCTTTCAATAAATTAAAGTTTCGAAACTGAAACTTAAGCATTACCTTTTTACTCTCTGCTGTGTTACCCATACTTCTCATGCGAAGATGTTGAAATAAAGCAGCACATCTTTTTATACTACCCACTTGATGAAAGATAGTTTCAGGCAAAGCCATGGTTAGAGTAGAATAAGCTTTTATTTCTATCTCTAATGCTTTCTTTTCTTCAACAGAGTATTGTGAGATAGCCTTTGGTGTAAAACCTGTAGTCTCATCTCCAATCATAGGTACAGTGTAAACCTCATCTAAACAGTAAGAACAATCAGGATGGACTGATCCTAAGTGAGCACGAAATCGAGGTTCCCACTTTGCAAAATCACTGATTTCATTAATCTAGGACATTTGGAATGTGAACCTATTTCAGTATCGAGTTGTAACATTTGTTGCATCAACATGTTCTGAGACGCCAATTCATACATACCAGCCATATTTGAAAATAAACAAGTGTACAGTTATAGCGAACTACACACTGTGTTTAACGAATCAATGAACAAGGTTGAGCGAACTGTGAATAGTGTAGCGAATCGAGGCTTAACAAATCAAGTCTTAACGAATCAAGTCTTAACGAATAAGGTAAGTATATTAGTATATCAAAAGTAACGAATCACCAGTCAAAGTAACGAATTAACCAAGTGAATTGACCAAGCCAAGTGGACGAATTGATCAAATCTACTTAACGAATTGATCGAACGAATTATAACGAATCAGTTCAACGAATTAGATAAACTTAGCGAATTAAGCTTAACAAATCAGCTACAGTTGATAACGAATCAACACTATAGCGAATCAGGTTGTTACAACCGTTTGTAACAAACTCTGACACATTATGCCACGTGGCAAAGGTTTTTATGACACAAATTCCAAGACAAACACGTGTCACACGAATCGGTTAATCTAGTTTAACGAACTAGATAACACGAATTGATTAACTCACACGAATCAGTTAGCGAACTGATTAACGAATGGCAAGAACTGATAGCGAATCAAATAAAATGACATAGCGAATCGTCTGAAACCTTATAACGAATCGCATTCATCTTTAAATCTTCAAACATTCAAAAACAATTTTCCAGATATATGAAGATCAACCCAAATCAAACCCAGAAACTTATTGATTCCAGATTCGTAATACTCACTCAATTCTTAACCAAACTTAACAAGTAATATACCAAAATGCTCGTAATCGCAAAGCGAATTTAGCCGAACACATCTCGTAATCAATTACCCTAATACACTAATCAATTTCAACCAAGACCAATCCCCTGTTTACGGACTCAAACCGAAAACACAATAAACCTTACCAAATCCAATCCTCAATCCAATTCCACTCAATTGAACATTATCAATACCTTAACCATCACAAACTCAATCTAATTCATTCATAATTCAATCAAATCAACAATGAATTGATTCAAATTCAAACAAAAACAGAAAACTCAATAATAATAACAATTCGTACACCAAATCAAGCGTAAAGAGCACCGAAAGCTCTGACACCACTTGTTTGATCCCGTACTTGAACAATAACCAACAGTCAATAACGATTAACACAGATCTCAGATCTGTCAGTTATAATATTATAGATCTATCTCATAATCAACCTTGATTCGGTGTTCTACGTATGTGTATATATTATCAATAAATTTAACATGAAGCTTGAGGGAGAGTAAATACTTTAAACGTTTCTTAATAATATTATTTCTCTCAAAACTTCGACACTTTACAAGTGAACATTTGTTCACTATATATAGAAGACGATCTGGTTCGCTAACATCCCCTAGCGAACCAGCATCCCCTTCGTTAAATAAGTTATCTTAACGAATCACCCCCTGATTCGTTAACATCCCCTAACGAATCAGAAGGGAATACATTATAATGTCCTAGTTCGCTAACATTCCTAGCGAACTAGACTTAAACATAACGAATTAGTCTAAAAAAACATTAAATATTACATTTAAATATCAAATAAACATTAATGATAAATACAAAGACTCTAGACGCAAAACCGTGCACTAACACCTGGCCACGCAACGACCGATTGCTGGAAAAAAAGAGATGACCTGCTACAATTGTAAGGAAATGGGGCATCTAAGCTTTGAGTTCCCCAAGAACAAACCAGCGATTGGTGGTGCGGGTGGAAGTGGTCAAGCCAAGAAAGGCAATGCGAGAGTCTTCATCCTCGACACTAAAAAGGCTGCTGACATGCCGGAAACCATCACCGGTACGTTTTTAGTCAATGACACTTATGCTAGAGTTTTGTTTAATTTGGGTGCCAATTTAAGTTTTATAGATTATAACTTTTGTGGTCTATTTAACGAACCTCTAACAAAACTAAATAAAACTCTAAGCGTCAAGACTGCTAGCGAAGAAATAGTCAAAATCTCCGAAGCTCTAGAAAACAGAAAAATCTTGTTAGCTGGTTATATTCTGCCTATCAAATTGTTGCCAATGACTCTTGCAGGTTTTGACATTGTACTTAGTATGGATTGGTTATCCAACAACCATGCTCGTATCATTTGCTATAGCAAAACTGTCGAACTTCAAGCCCCTAATAAACGAACCATACGAATTGAAGGGGACAAAGACGCTGGCCAAGTTAGCATAATTTCAATGATTAGGGCTAACAAATGTTTGAATCAAGGATGCTTAGCATTCATGGCCTACGTCACCGAAGAATCTAAACCAAAGGAGATAAAGGACACACCTATAGTTTTCGACTTTGCCGATGTTTATCCCAACGAACTTCCCGTAATCCCTCCCGATCGTGAAGTAGAGTTTAGGATCGATCTCATTCCTAGTACTGCTCCGATTGCCAAAACTCCATATCATCTAGCTCCGACCGAAATGAAAGAATTAAGGAAGCAACTCGACGAACTGCTTGAGAAAGGTTTTATCTGATCGAGTTCTTCACCGTGGGGAGCACCAATTCTATTCATCAAGAAGAAGGATGGATCCATGAGGATGTGCATTGATTACCGAGTGTTGAACAAAGTAACTATCAAGAACCGTTATCCACTTCCTTGAATCGATGATCTATTTGAGGAACTTCAAGGTGCAAGCT
Source organism: Bidens hawaiensis (assembly GCF_021521415.1). Classification (NCBI taxonomy): domain Eukaryota; kingdom Viridiplantae; phylum Streptophyta; class Magnoliopsida; order Asterales; family Asteraceae; genus Bidens; species Bidens hawaiensis. The sequence continues at coordinate 60,652 of NW_027494233.1, read as the reverse complement.
TCTTTTCTAAAATCTATCTTCGTTCTGGTTACCATCAAATCAAAGTCCAATCCGATGATATTCCGAAAACCGCATTCCGAACAAGGTATGGCCATTATGAGTTCACCGTTATGCCATTTGGACTTACTAATGCGCCAGCTGCATTCATGGATATGATGAATCGGATCTGTAATCCTTACTTGGATAAATTTGTTATCGTATTCATAGACGACATACTTATTTATTCTAAGTCTAAGGCAGACCATGAAAATCACCTCCGAACTTTACTTGAAATACTTAGAACCGAGAAGTTGTACGCCAAGTTTTCTTGAAATGCGAGTTCTGGTTGCACGAAGTGCAATTTCTTGGTTACATCATCAATGTCGAAGGTATTCAAGTGGACCCCGCTAAGATTGAAGCTATATCTAAGTGGGAGATCCCAAAATCGCCAACCGAGATTCGAAGTTTCTTAGGTTTGGCCGGCTAGTATCATAGATTCATCGAAAACTTTTCCTGTATAGTTGTTCCCCTAACTTCTTTGACTCGTAAAAACATCAAATATGAATGGGGAACTAAACAACAAGAGGCGTTTGATATACTTAAACAAAAACTCACCAAAGCACCTATACTGGCCTTGCCAGAAGGTACTAAGGACTTTGTTGTCTTTAGTGACGCGTCTCATTCCAGTTTGGGATGCGTACTTATGCAACGAAAGAAAGTGATCGCTTATGTCTCTCGACAACTCAAGGTGCACGAAAAGAGCTATACAACTCACGATCTAGAGTTATAATCTTTGCTTTGAAGATATGGAGGCACTATCTCTACGGAGTAAGATTTATCATGTATACCGATCACAAGAGCTTGAAACACATCTTTGAACAAAAAGAGCTTAACATGCGTCAACGACGCTAGATGGAAACTCTAAAAGACTACGACTGCGAAATTATCTATCATGAAGGTAAGGCCAACGTAGTGGCCGATGCTTTGAGTCGTAAGGAACATGAAAAGCCGAGAAGAGTCAGAGCATTAAGATTAGAACTCCAAATCGATCTCACTGAACAAATCTAATTCGCTCAACTCCAAGCGATCAACGAAAACAAGATCTCTGACGAAAAACGTAACGGTACCATTGACTCGTTAGTTAAGGGTGACGATGGTATCCTTAGAATGGGAAACCGAATTTGGGTACCAATAGTTGGGGACTTGCGTGAAAGAATAATAAATGAAGCCCACAAGTCCAAATACATGATGCACCCTGGTAGCGACAAAATGTACCAAAATCTCAAACTGAACTACTGGTGGAATGGGATGAAAAAGGACATCGCTTCGCATGTTGCGAAATGTCTAACTTGTTTGAAAGTCAAGGCTGAACACCAAAAGCCATCGAGACTGCTCCAGCAACCCGAACTTCCCGTTTGGAAGTGGGAGTTAATAACCATGGGTTTTATCACAAAGCTCCCGAAAACAACTTGACAACATAATGCTATTTGGGTTATCGTGGATCGACTAACAAAATATGTTCACTTCATACCCATCAATGAGTCCTGAAATGGATAAATTATCACGTATCTATGTGAACAACATTGTTGCTTTGCATGGAGTACCATTGTCTATAATCTCCGATCAAGACAGTCGTTTTACGTCTCACTTTCGGAAAAGCTTCCAACAAGCGTTAGGCACAAAGTAAACCTTAGCACCTCCTATCATCCACAAACTGATGGGCAAAGAGAAAGGACAATTCAGACATTGGAAGACATGCTCAGCGCTTGTGTGATAGACTTAGGTGGAAGTTGGGATGACCACTTACCCATAATGGAATTCTCATACAACAATAGCTATCACACGAATATTCAAGCCGCACCATTCGAGGCATTATATGGTCAAAAGTGTAGAATGCCCGTGTGTTGGTCTGAATCTGGAGACAATCAATTATCTGAACCCGAGATAGTCCGAGAAACCACCGACAAGATTCTACAAATCCGAGAACGACTTAAGACGACACGTGATCGCCAAAAGAGTTACGCCGATATCCGTCGTAAGCCGTTAGAATTCAATGTTGGTGACAAAGTTCTTTTGAAAGTCTCGCCATGGAAAGGCGTAGTTCGCTTCGGAAAGAAAGGAAAGCTAAGTCCTCGATTCATTGGACCCTTTGAGGTACTTGAATGAATTGGTACTGTTGCATACCGATTGCCACTACCCGAGGAAAGGCAATAGATACACGATGTATTCCAGATCTCGAATCTGCGTCAATGTTTAGCCGACGAATCTCTAACTATGCCACTAAAAGATGTTGAAATTAACGAGAACTTAAAATTCGTTGAAAAACCAATTTCAATCGAAGATTCGAAAACAAAGAAATTAAAAATACGAATCTTGAAAATTGTGAAGGTAAAGTGGGACTCACGAAGAGGCCCCGAATATAGTTGGGAACTCGAATCCGAAATGAGAAAGAAATACCCCCACTTATTCTAAGAAGCAATCTCAAGGACGAGATTTATTTCAAGGTGGGGAGGATGTAACACCGTGAAAATATCAGATAAAAAATACCAAGTTTCCAAAGTCAATGAACCAAAAATGTCAAAATTTAAACCTTAGGGTTTAAAATGAAAAATCTGATTTCCTGACCCATCGCGACACGCGATGGATCAGAAGGGAAACCCATCGCGTATCGCGCATCGCACACCGTCTGCCATGTGGCAGGCCTATATGGTGACTGGCCGTGGCTACATCGCGAGACACGATGGGCTAGCTTAAGGCCATCGCGTATTGCGATGCCCCCTCTTGTTTTGCCTATAAATAGCAACTTCGGGTTTATTCATTCTTCACACCAAAATCAGCTCTCCTATCTCTCTCTAACATCACTCTAAGCCCCAAGATATATCTCGATTACCTCGAAGTTTGTGCCATCGATTCCTTGTAAACCGTGCTAATATACCGACGTTCTCACGATAATCGTGCCACATTCCATCAACGATCCAACAACGAATGTGTTTCCATCCCGACATCTGGACGACCGCCTCATGAAGTGTGCCGACGAGTGGAGAAGTGTTTGTGTGCATCGTTTTGCATGCCAAAGAAAAGTATTGAAGGAAAGGTGTTTTGATCAAGAAGAAAAAGAAGGTGAAGTGGCGTTGAAGTGTTGCTCAAGCGTTTAGGGTGTTTATAAGCTGACATAGGTAGGCATGATGCCCAAATAAATAATAATAAAATATTGAAAAGGCTTAAAACCTTAAGTCGAGGTTATACTCGATACCTTGATAATATAGAAGAAATATATAAACAAAGAAAGGAAAAGAAAGAAAATAAAGAGATATGCATATATATGTGTGTGTGTGTGTGTGTGTGTGATTATATATATAATACTTTGTTATAAAATATTATGTAAGTAATAATAACTATTCTTAAATAATAAAGAAATGAAAAGAATACGTTTCTTAAAAAAGAAGAAACGTAGGGTTTAAAAGAAATAAACTAAAGGTTTATATTATAAGTTAAAAGAAATACTTTTAATTTATAAAAGAAAAGAATACTTTTTAACTAAAGGTTTTAAAGTAATGAAAAGAGATTTGAACTAAAGGTTTATCGAGGTAAAGACTAACAAAAGGTTATACTCGTACTATTGGTACGAGATAGCAACGGGAAAGACCCTCGGACGGTGTATTGAAGCCGATCCAAATCAAAAAGGTGAATACGCCCTCGGACGGTGGGAGTTACTACACACCATAGGTGCGAGATAGCAACGAGAAAGACCCTCGGACGGTGTATTGAAGCTGATCCAAATAAAAAAGGTGAATACGCCCCAAACTTTACAAACTTGTTTCAAACAAGTCAAATGTGTTAATTGAAAAGGTTTACATGAGACTACGTGTCTCTAAAAACATTTATAAAAAAGAGTATAAACCTAGCCCTCAGGCTGTAGTATACGTTTGTCTGAATCCTTACATATGTGGTAAAATGCGGTGGGCACATCGCACCACACTTGGTTATAGTCACGCTCGCCTGCGGGGAGTAATGACCATGTGTATACGTATGGTACCTAAGTAATGTCGAACGTTACGGTGTTTGTTGGGGTGCTTTGAGTAGAGACTTGAGTTTATAAATTGTGTTTATTTTCAAAGCTTGATTATTCCTAAGCCGCAATGGGCCGGACCTAAGTTATGTCTCGAGGGGTAATCAAGTAAAAGAAAATATTTTAGCATCAACATATTCACCAGCATTCGTTGCTGACGTATTTTCTTAATATTTTGCAGGTGACCATAGTTAGTGCTTGGGAAGACTAAGTGCTCAAGATATCCGATGGCTCGGATCTTTTTGTATAAACTTAAATATAAAAATGGTGGCTTGTAATTAAACAATTAATACTTTTGTTATAACTTAAAACGGGTATTTTATAATTCCGTCTTTTATAATGTAAATATCATATCCACATGTTTCAAAAGACTTCCGCTTTAACACGCCACTCTGATATATTTACAAATGTGGTACCAACTGTTGGTCATACGCCCAGGCTTAGAAGGGGGTGTGACACTTTAGCTCGTATTATTAGGAATTCAGTATCGGATCAAACCTGCTAAAAATCATTTGAAACGGAGTTTGACTGATTAGCTAAAATTCATATCACATAAACTAGGAAGTTTAAGACTTTGATTAATTTACCCACAAGATCCCAGCCCAAACCCATGTGTCGTTCCATTGTTTCTCTCAAAACCAATGGCCATCACCCATAGTTTACTTGTAAAACTATGTCTTCATAAGCCTATAAATATGGTGTGTAGTAACTCCCACCATAATCCACCTTGTCATCCTAGTATACAACTCACTAATCTTCTCTCCATCTCCATCTCCATATACTCACGACACCACCACCACCACTCCCTTACACCACCATCGACTCAAATCACAATCACACTTGATCAAGGACACACCCTACAATGGAAGATTAAGTATTATAGGAAGCAAGAATCAAACTAGGAAGCTAGGAAACACCCACACACAAGATCTTTCTTTCATCATCTTACTAGTTTCTTCAAAATCCAAGGTAAGATATATAGTTGATTTTTGGTTAATCAAGTTTGATTAAGTAATTTTTCACACAAATGGGTTAGAATCAACCTTAGAACAAAATTAGCGAATCCTTGTGTGTGTGTGATTGAGCCGTGAGTGTGTGTGTGTGTGTTTGTGTATGTGTGAGGAGCGTTGAACACCCACATACATGCATACACTCATGGTAATAAGCTTGCTTGTATTGTTGAAAAGGATTATGACACTTGGATTTGATAATAATCTTACTTGATTTAAAGACTTAGGAAGAACATGGATTATTTTGATAAGTGGGTTTGAATGCTAAAATGGATTTTTTATTTAACTAATGATCAAATAGTTGTTTAATATAGTGATAACATATTAATCTCGTAGAATTAAAGTGGAATTAGATAAAGATTGATAAAAGATTATTCATAGATTGATATTTGCAATTTGGGAATTTATTTGAATACTTGGATAAATTGATGATTGTTAAAATGATTAATGAAACTTGAAGATAATATTCATGATAGGTTACATGCTAGAAATCTTATGACTTGTTTTTTCCAAGAAAAATATCCAAAGTTAGATTATGACGAATTGTTGATTACTAATAAAGGAAACTTTTTGAATTGGTGCATATTGTTTAATAATTTGATTTGATTATTGAACACATGGATATATGAATGATTAAGGGATTATAATTAGAATTGTATTAGTAAACATTATCATGAAAATTGTTGAGTTGAATGAAAGTTGTAAATATAACCAAGTTGCTAATTATGGAAACTTTGTTGTTTGAAGTGTTAAAAATACTATTGTTTAGATGATGATGTTAGGATAAAATAGGACCCTGTTATAAATGGTTATGATATGTAAAATTTGATGCATAAACACCATATTAACATTGTAGAAATAACATGCTCATGTGTTGATAGAAATTTGAAGTTAAGGCTTGAACATGTTAGTTGAGAAATTGGTTTATTGTGCATATTTGGTACTATATGATCAAACCTGAAAGTGATGGTGAATTATTTGTTATTATGTGTATGTTTTTTGTATAGAATGATTTAGTTTAGATATTATCACTTAAATAGCTTGTCGGTAACATTAACGGTCGAAAAGTTCGACTTTTAACGTGAACCGACATGAGTTCTCGGGACTATTTTAAAACAACCCCCAAAATCATAAAACTATTATATTTAACATCTGCTAAAGTATAAGAAAAGGGTCAATATAGCAAAGCTTGAACCTACACGGTTCATGTCGCGAAAGTCGATACGAAAACATTAAAATTGACGTTTTTAAGAAAATGGAAACAAAAATAAAAATCGTATCATTTTTATTGAAAAACTAATAAAACTTGATTAAAACCGTATAAAAAGTATTTTTAACAGTTTAAAACTCAAAGTTTCACAAAAGGTCAGTCGGTTCGCCATTAAAACGTGAAACCGACAAAACCAACAAAACGACACCATAATCGGAATAAGAATAAAACTTATAATTTTATAATATTACAGCAACTAAAACATATTTATATATATTATTAAAGAATATAATAGTTTGCTAGAATATTATAAAGTATGATATTTTTTTAATATTTGATGTTTACTTGCATACATGAATATCTGCTAGTTGCTAATTAAGAAAATTATAAGTCTTGCGTGCTTGTATGAAAACGTAACTTGGATGTAAACAAACTAAAAGTCGCCAACGAATCATTCGAATAAAAAGATAAAGTAAGCGTTAAAATAAAACTAAAACGTTTGTGTGAAATATTTTAAGTTGAGCAAACAACTTAAATATATATTATTAACCATGTGTACTATAATAATAGGACACGAAGTGTTTGGATATATCTGACATTGTACCTACCAAAGGTGAGTTTCTCTAACTCTAAAAACCCCCTCGTTTTTAATTGGATTTTTTTAATTATTTTTACAAATGTTTTTCTGGGAAAAACATATTCTTTATATATTAAATTCATCAAGATTTTCTTTTTAAAACATTTTATTTTACAAACCGTGTCAAATAACGGATGAGTCTAGTTGGCTAAATAACTGTTAACCCTAAAAAGGGGGAAAAAAATATTGGTAGATCTATCGTGGTGACACCCCCCCCCCTTTCAATCACGATGGGTTAAAAGTGGGTATATTTTGATTCTGGTAGGTATCGAGTTGTCAACTATGATAGTCATACGCATGTTGTATTCTTTGCTCGTCTACAACAACACGATTTGTTTAAAAGATAAAATGCTATTGTATTGTGATATAATGACGATAGATCATTATACACGGGTTTTTATACGATTTTGGTGTGATGTAATGACGATAGATCGTTACACACGGGATTGATACTATTATATAATGACCAGAGATCATTATATAGATTTTGATTTATATATATATATATATATACACACATACGGACTATTTTGATTAAAAAGGGAAACTCACCAACATAATGTGTTGACAAACGATTTTAATATGCTTTTCAGGTAAATAAATGAAGTATTGAAGCTTCGCAAAAAGTGCGGGAAGATAGTGACATGTGTTTGAATGAAAAATGTTGACTTTATGTTGAACTTGTATTTGAATAAAAATCGTGTAACATGACACGTGTAATAACTCTGATGGTTAAATAAAGTTCAACTTTCATTATAAATGTATATTTAAAAGTCATTGGCTGAAACGATGTCTGTCACGACCCGAAAGACTTAAGTCAAAGTCTTCCGTTGTCTTAATTAAGATTCTCAGGGCGTGACAAATTCCCTCCACAAGTACCGGTTATATTTTGCTTTAATAGTAGTCCTTTTAAATTTATTGAAGGGAACTTATAAGGCCATCCGTACTCGTGCGTTTTGGCTGGCGTTTTGGGCCATAACGTCAGGGGCACCCCCCCCCCTTCGGCGTTATGGATTTTTTTTTGTAGCGTTTTAAGGATAACTCGGTATTTGGCACAGCTTTCATAAAATATATTTGTTGGAATTAAAAAAAATCTTTTTTAAATATAAGCACAAATACTATAAAAACAAACCCAAAACTCATTTTTTATACAAATTTACTACTTCTCTATCACATATTTTTTACACAATTCTACTACTTCTCTATCACATATATATTCAAGAACACACCAACCAAAATGTTTCCGTTTAACAACCAAAATATTCTCAGTTTCGGTCAATTTGCCCGACTAGGCAACACAAACAATCCCTACACGAATAATCCACAACCGAACCCATCTACCGTCCTGATGCCAACAGTCCCGTCCCTCAATCCCCGTATCCGTTCGAAGCGCATATGGCCGCGTACATGCAATATCTAAGTTCTGGAGCCCCTAACCTAAATACGGTGCCCGGTTTCCAAAACACTACCACAAACATGATGGCCGGTTTGGGTTCCCAACCCGACGACGAGACGGTGTCGGAGACACAAATCAACCCGGAGCCACAACCCGTCCCGGAGAATCGCGGCGGTTCAAGTCAACGTGGACGTCCGAGAAAACCCGTAAAGAAACCCACCGGCGAACCTCGGGCTAAAGAGAGCACTATACGTTGGACTATCGACGAGTGTGAACTATGTGCTTGTGCTTGGTGCGTGAGTGCGGTAAATTTTTAAAAGATATATATATATATTTTAAATTTCTTAGAACAAACATTGTTGTAATATTTTTATTTTGTTTAGCGAACTTTCAAGCATCAGACGTATTTTGGAACAACATTAATGAGTTTTTCCACGAACTTGGCGAAATGGAACGATATAAACACCAAATTCATGTCTTACAATGCGGTTCACTCTCGGATGACTCAAAAGTGGAGTAGCGGTGTCTCTGACGCGGAAATCATGGAAAGGGCGTTGAAAGAGTATAAACATAAGACCTTGGGGACCTTCAATTACTTTGGCATTTGGAAAGAACAACTGAGGTTTCACCCTAGATGGGCCCCAGTTATGGAGGCAAACACCGAAAGTGGTAAGCCTAAAAAAAGGTCTAAAACATCGTCTTCGGTTGATCCAGAAAAGCCCCGTTCCGACGCTCGAAACTTCAACTTAATCCATAATGAAGCCGGGAATCCCTATGCGGATGTTACTGAGATCCCTCGACCGGGGGTAGAAGAAGCAAGGGAAGGGTGAAAGGGGTCGCGTCGTCGTCGACAACAGGTTTGAATGCCGAAATGGAAAGTCATTTAAAAGAAATGAACATTCGACTCAAAGGTATACAAGAACTTGGAGCTCAACGTTTTCAAGTAAATTTGGACGCCGTCGAAGTACTCAAAAGGAATGAATTGGACCACGACATCGAGGTTTTTGAAAAGGAGTTATCCGAATACGACCCGAGAGTCCAATCTCTAAATGCAATTCGACAAGCGAAATTTTTTGAAAATTACATGTAGTCTTATTATTATTTATTGTTGTATTTTTTTAATTTAATGTATTTTTTTATTTTAATTTAGTTTTTATTTGTGAGTTTAATGTATTTTTTTTAATTTTAATGTGGTTTTTTAATTTTATATTTAATGAATTATTATTTAAAAAACAAAAAAAATGACTGGGCGCCACGTGGCGCATAACGCCTGGGAGTGGAGAGTTATGACTACACCATATTTTGTAAAAAAACCATAACTCTGACTGGGCACCACATGACGCATAACGTCCAGGAGTGAAGAATTATGACTATACATGGTCTAAATGACTAAATAATAAAATACTTATATCATTATTAAAAAACCAAAAACTCTCCAAGAATCTAAAGACATAAATAAAAGGTTTTAGAAATCTTTTTGTGATGTAGTTGTAAGAGACTTTTCGATCCCCACTCACGTGTGGATTATGAAAAAAAGGCTTTGAACTAGACCTTGTGAGGTTGTTAATTTAAATCCCGAGCTCACCTGGATTTAGTCTATTGTGTGTTACGTCAAAGAATTCTGCTCTCGTGGTTGGACAACAACTATCAAGTGACAGCCAGCGATATGGTTTCCCGAAGAACGCCTAAGCCAAACGCTGAAGCCAAACTCTTTAAATTTGAAAAGTACGGTGACATAACACAAAAAAAAGTGTTTCTTAAAAAAATTTATAAGATTTCAGTTTTAGCGAAAATGTAAAAAGGAAAAGACCAGCCCCCATATTATATGAACCGTGTAATTCAAACAAAGTTTGCAATACAACTAACTGGAAAAACAGAACTTAATATAAACAGAATATTTAAGGGAATAAATTAATAAATAAAGTTTCATGTGCTCTTGAAGTAAGAATTGGTTAATGTGTAGTGGAGGGGCTACAAAATGGACGATTTGCGTCATGTGACACCCAGTAAGCAAATGGTAGTTTTTGGTTTTTGGGGTGTAATGGTGTTCTAGCCCATATATATATATATATATATCATACACACACATATATTATAATCTACCTATACTAACAAAATAAAATAATTCTGAACACATGACATTTTGAGGTTAATTCTCACTATTAAATTCCCGCCTAAATCGCTTCTATTCTATTGATGGAAAATAAAGAAAAAAAATCTCGGTTCTAAATATAGTATTGATTATAAATTCAACATAATATATTAATTGGTCAATCTCCATTGATTTAATTATTAATGCCATAAATTATATTGTAAACATACTTAATATAAAAAAATATTAATATAATAATTTCGTGTCATAAAGTATTTTCTTTAAAATTAAAATTTATAAAAAGAGTTATGTTTAAGTAAACATTCAATTTTTGAGACATCTTCATATTGAAGAAAACTATAATAATTTTTTTTTACAAATATTCAGTCTTAAAAATCATAGACAAATTTTCCATTACCCATTCTCGATTAAAAATTCAAATACATTTGATGATATAAAATGTCTATTTTTGTAATACATTTTTTACATAATATAAAGAGACTTAATTATTGTTTTTCTATTTGTATTAATTTATTCATTGTAATTTATATATTAATTTATCCTATGTAATACACGTGTTTCTAAAACTAGTAATATATATGCGCCTCTATTCTCCGGATTTCGCCCATAATCTTCGCTCACTACATATGGCCTTATGATACGCTGACGTTGGCTTCAACGTATGGCTATCAACATAAATTCAGTGTAGAGTACAGGAGGCTTTGCATAAACCCCCCGCAGGCCTTTGACGCGTTTTTAACTCGTTTTGACTCTCACATGCGTTTCCCACAAAGTTAACTTGTGAAACATGGTATATTATGAAGCAAATGTATTAGTTTCTAATAAATCTCTCGTATTAGAAACTATTTCACAAGGGTTTAAAAATGTAATTTCTCAAAACAAGTATACTATTAAAGTGACAAGTTGTTTCGTGTTAGAAGTTTTAAGTAAAAGTGTGTGAACGAAGTCTTAATAAGGAAATGGTAAAAATTGTCTCACATCGGATTAGGAACAAAATAAAGAGTGATATATAAGGTAGAGTCTTTACCACTCATTTGAATCTTTATGACATGTTTTACCACAAGTCCTACGCGCGCGCAGGGGGGGGGGGTGCAAATTTGGATAATGATTATTATTATTTCAGTTTTCAAATTTGTACTAATGACCATTAAATTAATATTATTTCAATTTAATAGTCATTATAAGTTTTGATTGTGACTGTGTGGTTATATAACCAGGACCAGCACTTCAGTCTATACACACCAATATACACACTTCTTCTTCTTCTTCTTCTTTGATGTAAAAATATTATCACGGTTTCGTTTCAGGAAAGTGATCAAGTCCGGCAGTACTACGCTTCTGCTTCGAACCGGAGTACCCGGGGAACATACCGCGAATCTATTTAAGGGAATTGTGTCAAACACAAGCCCGGTTCGCTGGTTCGGGTTTATTTATGTTCTTCTTTTAGATTTTATTATACAAGATTACTAACAAACTTAAACAGATTACTTATTATTCTTGTATTTTCGTTTCAGAATGGAATCTCAACCCATGAGTACCGTCGTTTCTGCAATCATGACTTCCGCTGTTGCTGTCACAACCGGTTTGGTTGCTCAACTCCCTACTGCAGTCACGTCTCATGCCGAGAAACCGGAAAAGTTCACCGGTGTGAATTTCAAACAGTGGAAACAAAATATGTTCTTTTATTTGACCACTTTGAACCTCGCAAGGTTCTTGACTGAAACCATTCCCCAACTTGATGAAGGGGCAATTTATGCGCAATCATCGAGCGCGGTTCAGGCTTGGAATCATTCAGATTTTTATGCTAGAATTATGTTTTGAATGGCATGGTCTATGCACCCTATAATGTGTATTGTAAGGCCAAGACTGCCAACGTATTATGGGAGTCGTTGGACTGCAAATACAAAACGAAAGATGCTGGTGTCACACCCTGCCAATAAGGGGACTGGGAGTTTCAAGGACAAATTGGTACCATGTGTAAGCAACGGAATATTATTGATAAAATTAAGTTACAATATTTGCACTAAGTATTTATGGCAAGGTGTAACTACTCAACTATCTCTTCTCTGACACTGCTACAATTCCGTGGTTGGTTCTACTAATCTGCTTAGCATCTAATCTTCATTGTTCATGTTCGGCATATGCCTTTATCCAAAAGCGTTCTTAGTACAAAGCTAATCCAAATTGCTATCCCCATAATACCTGAATACATGCTAAAAAGTGTCAACTAAAAAGTTAGTGAGTTCATGAGTTTAGCTCACATACACATAAAAGATTTAATTCATAAAAGTGCGCGAGTTTGTGTGTATGTAAGTATAAAGTATGGTGCACATCAATAAAGTCCACAATCAATCCTACATTCGATCATAAGCCTCCCCTCGACTTACAACCGAACGGCACCCGTCCCCGATTATTACTTTGCCAAGAAATAATCCAAACGTTAGGTCATATGCCGCAACGGTCCGCAGACCTCAGTGTGGTTCACCCAACATAGGGTCACTATGAGTGGGGTCTCCCAAATAGTACTACCCATATGAGCCATAGGCTCACTCCCTTAGTTAATGATTGTGTAATTTAAAGTGGGACAAAAACATGGCAGAAAGCAAGTCTTGATAAACATCACACCATAAGTAAAACCAGCATGTATCCAGCCCAAAAGTTTAAGTAAAAAGGGTAGCACGAAACTCACCTAAGTCCATACGCAATGTGTAAATGAAAGACAATCTATGAGCTTGCAACTATGCTAAGAACCACCAAGTTCGCCTAGTACATATATTAATCAACAATAAGTTATCGAAGATCAATGTAAAATTCGTTATTGGTATTGTTCTCTAGTTAATTTTAAGTTTTGGCCAACGCGTTTGGTTCCCGATGAATAAAGTTTCCTTTTATGGGAATTTTGTATTTAAATAACTTAATAAGATTGATGTTTTGTGTTTCGGAATATAATTCAACTTCCTGGAGTTTTGATTACCTTGGTTCATTTGTCGGGCTTTGATAAAGTTTTCATTTTTGGAAAGTTCGAGTTTCGGTTAGGTTTTGGGTTACCGTATGACAATAGAGGTTATATATTGTATTAATATATGGGGTTTAATGATTCTTGTTTAAAGCAACCATATCTTGAGTTTACAAAGGTCGACAATACCGGTTGTCACTGGTGTTGTTGGTTTTTAACGAGTGTCTTGAAAGAATAGTTTATTTAATTGAATGCTGTTCAAATCAAGCTCCTAACTTTCCAAAACTATATATATAATATAAATAAGATATTTGCAGGTCTGGTATTAAAGAAAGTTTGGGGTTGTACGGTTGTAGTCCTCGTATTTTCGTTTAATGTTTAATTCGGCACAAATTGGGTTAAAGGCTTAGTAAATTTTCGTAAGATAAATAAACACTCAAATTACAATTTTATAAACTTATACTTACTGTTAAAATTCAGAATCTACATGTTATTGCATTTTTCTGAATGCTTGTTCGGTTTAGACCGTTTTACCTTAATTCGAAACGCTATTTCTTAATAAAAGGGGTGCTGTAAATATAAAAAAAATGGTTTATAACATCATAATAAATAATTTTATTTATAACTTCCGAAAAAATATCCATTTTATATTTTTGAAGTCTTTTAGTCTTTAAAGCCGGCCCATTCGTCAGTTTTAATGAAACAATAGTTTTAAACTTGTAAACGGGCTATTTTTCTAAACCCACTTATCCTTAACACTTTGTAACTAATTTATGCCCATTTTAACTCAAAATTTTCTACCCTAATATCATATTTTCAGTTTTTAAGAAATAACCGGTTTCCAGAAATGCCCTTTCGTTATAAATTTAACAAAGCACACTTTTGGTTATCTAACTTGTTAATACCTTCTATATTACATAAAAATAGGTTGTTTTGGTATTTCTTGGGTTTTGAAAATATGTTCATGGCTGCATTTTCGCTAACGGGCCCGGTCTTAGCCCGTTTGGGTTATAGTTCGGCTAAAAAAATGATTATTCAAGTAAAAAAATTCCTGGTCAGGTTATAACTCATCATAATATTATGTTTAGGGCTGTGAAAAGATGTTATAATATCAGTTAGGTTGCTGGGCTTATTTCTTAGTTAAGCGAGTTACAAAAGTGTCCGTTTAAATGGTTCTTATACCCCAAATTCAATATTACCCCTTGGGGCTGATTTATACAAATTCAAGGACTTAAATATGTATGTTTAAATTCTGGAAATTTGTCAAATGCACAGAAGTTAACAAGGTCACATATCGGGTTGGTTTTCGAGCTAGTTTCCACTTAAACGAGTCGCATAATGACTAGAATCTGGTTACGGTTTTAAGGGATGAACTTTGTGTGACTTTAGGGGTTCATGGTCAAAGCGTTTTGTTATAAATTTAAATTTTACTGTTTCCAAATTTATAAGTTTATACTCAGCTCGCTTTATTTCCGAAAACTCCCTTTCCCTTTTATATTTATTTAGAACATGTTTTTAGTTGCGAAAAATGTCAGGACCTGTTATAATACGTAGTAATAACTTACAAAAAGTTTTATACCTATATTAGGCTGCTCGTAGACAAAATATGGTTTTGTTTCGGTTCGGGCCCGTTAGCACCTTTATGGTATATTTCTAACAAAATTAAGATATTATTAAAATTTGACAAGTACGTTAGTACCTGTAACATTACATAAAAATAAGTTGTTCTAATATCTCATAGGTTTTAAAAGTATTTTAAAGCTGCACTAACGAGTACGAGTCTGGTTTTTTGGCCGTTCGGGTTCTAGTTTGGCTTTAATACGATAATTCGTGTAAAACAGTTTTGGGTCGGTTTATAACGTATCAAAATAATATGTTTGGTGCTGTAAAAAGTTGTTGTAATATTACGTAGGTTTCTGGATTTGTTTCACCATTTAACGGGTTACAAAAGTGACGGTTTAATATGTTTTTATCACATGGTTTAATGTAATCTCTTAGGGCTGATTTATACCAAGTTTAAGGACTTAAAGAAAAACGTTTAACTACTGGAAATTATGTTAGATGCCCAGAAGTTAATATGGTCACATATCGAATTTGTTTACAAGTTAGTTCACCCTTAAACAAGTTACCGAATGGCCATTAATGTGGCCATGGTTTTGGGGCTGCATATAATGTAATCCTTAAAGTTCCAAACCAATTACATTTTCTGCATTTCTGATTATTTTTATAAAGTTATATGGTTCAGCGCATGACTCGTTTGTTTGGTTTCAAAAACTGAGTTTTCGGTTTTATAGTTAAAGGTTTTAACTTCAAGGTAATGATATACCCGATTTTAACATGTTCTTCATTATACTTTTAGGTTACATATTATTATGTTTTCTTTCAGTTTGTAGTTGAGTTTCACACGGGTTTAACACGGATTAAAAGCTTAGAATCAACACGAAAACACAACAAATTCGGGCTGCAGTACCTGGTACACTATAAGGTTTCACGAGTAGGATGAGCTTTGATTCAGGATGATTCCACGAGCAGAAACAGAATCTTTGGTTGTGATTTCATTATTGGTTCATTAGAAAATCAAAGGAATAAGGGTAGGGAATGGATTAAACAACATTAGATTGGTGATTACCCGGGTTTCTTGGCATTCCCAGGGATGGTTCGTGAGTGCAGAGAGAGGTTTAGGGCTGCCAATTTTCTTCTTTTCTTGGATTGGGTCGATTCTTCAAGTGGGAGCAGATAGTTGCAAATTGTTTGAAAATATGAAGAATGAGGATATTGATTAAGGATATAGGGATAAGAGATAAAGTAATCAGAGGTTTCTTGGAAGAATAGACATGCAATTATTTGGTTGGAGGTCATACTGATCAAACAGGAATGGGGTAGGGGGTGGTGGTTCAATAGATTGCAATTGGGGAGTAGAGATTTGATCAGATTGTTTGGAGATTTGAAAGATATAATAATATCTTGTATTATATTATTATTATTATTATTATTATTATTTTGTTATTTTTAAGAGCTTCTTCAGTTATTTTATTTAGACTAGATAAGAGAACCGGATGTGATATAAAAAAATAGGGTTATGAAACCTAGATAATATCTAGCGTGTCACATATCTTGTTTTTCGGTTTTTGGCTCGGACTGTAATATTATAAATCATTTGACATCTTGGTTAAAATAAATTTGGATACCCGGTAAAGTTAAATAAATATTATATGGTTCGCATAATTTTTGAAGTTATCGGGTTTGGGTTCGTTTTAGTTAGATGAGTCTCGGTTTCGTTTGATTACTTTGGGTCAAGCCCGTGTTATAGATTAAGGTATTGTTATTAGACTTATCCGTATCTCTATCGAGGTCTACATAATCACCGGGTCGAACCCACTAGTTACCATATCAATGGTTCGGGCCAATCCCATTAACCCACTAACATCACACTCGATATCTAACGATGAGTTTCTTTTAAAAGAAATTATAGCCCTACTTTTAGGGTTGTTACAGCCGGTACTAAGAAATTCGTGGTCGCTAAATTCTTAGACTTTAAAATGATAGACTCAAAAACTGTTATGAGTCAATTCCAAGATTTGCAAGTTATTCTTCATGATATTCATGCGGAAGGAATGTCGCTTAGCGAGTCATTCCAAGTTGCATGTATTATTGAAAAGCTACCACCAAGTTAGGTCGATTTCAAGAATTATCTCAAGCATAAGTGAAAGGAGATGACAATTGAAGATCTTGTTATTCGTCTTCGTATTGAAGAAGATAACAAAATTGCACTAAAAAGAATTGACGGTCCCGGAACAACAAAGGCCAATGTTGTTGAACATGGCCAATCTTCAAAGGGTAATAAAAACGGTGGAAAGAAAAATCATGGGAAAAGCTTCAACATTGGTCCTAAGGGGGGGAGTTGGGAAGAAAAAGAAGTTCCAAGGAACATGTTATAATTGTGGAAAGCAAGGCCATAGGGAAAATGAATGCAAGCTTCCAAAGAAAGAAAATGCTCGACAAGTGAACATGGTTCGTTAGGTTGAGAACCTTGTTGCTATGGTCACGGACCTCTCGATTATGATCACCGAAGTTAACTTGGTTGGGAAAAATAACAAAGATTGGTGGGTCGATACGGGGGCTACCCGTCATGTGTGCTTTGACAAAAGTCTCTTTAGCACTTTCAATGAGGTGACTAACAGAGAAAAAGTGTTTATGGGAAACTCCGCTACGGCCGAAGTCAAAGGTGAGGGGAATGTGGTTTTGAAGATGACTTCGGGAAAGGAACTCACTTTGTCAAATGTGTTGTATGTTTCTGAAATTCGTAAGACTCTTGTGTAGGGGTGGCAGTTGAACAAGTTTGGTTTCAAAATGGTGATTGAGTCTGATAATGTCGTGTTGACCAAAAAGGTTTGTATGTTGGTAAGGGCTATGCCCTTAATGGTATGTTCAAGTTGAATGTAACCGTGTTTAATGAAATGAATGAAAACACTACTAGTTCTTCTTATATGCTTGAGTCTTCTAATGTTTGGCATGGTAAACTAGGGCATGTTAATTTTAATTCCATTCGACGTTTGATTAAACCTAATTGTATACCAATATTCGATATCGACTCAAATAATAAATGTGAAACTTGCATCGAAGGAAAACAAACGAGATCGTCATTCAAAGAGATTGAACGATTTACCGAACCCCTCGAGACGATTCACACTGATGTGTGTAATCTAAAAGCAATTCCTACTCGTGGTGGGAACAAGTACTTCATCATGTTCATTGATGATAGTACAAGGTATTTCTATGTTTACTTACTTAAGAGTAAGGACGAGGCTATTGATAAGTTTATCTTATTTAAAGCCGAAGTTGAGAATCAACTAAATCGAGAAATCAGAAGAGTAAGGAGTGACCGAGGTGGAGAATATATTTCACCTTTTGTTGACTTGTGTGAAAAAGAAAGAATCATACATGAACTCACGCCTCCTTACTCCCCTCAATCAAATGGCATAGCGGAACGTAAAAACTGAACCTTGAAAGAAATGATGATGCCATGATGATAAGTTCTGGGGTAAGCCCGGACATGTGGGGGGAAGCAATCTTATCGTGGAATTATGTCTTAAACATGATACTCAATAAAAAGAAAGATACAACGCCATATGAATTATGGACAGGAAATAAACCATCATATAAATACTTGTGAGTGTGGGGGTGCCTAGCCAAGGTAGTGGTGACCCCAACGAAACGCCTACAAATAGGACCCAAAACTGTGGATTGTGTAATTATAGGATATACCTTTCCTGGTGGTGCATTTCGATTTCTTGTGCATGATTCCAAGAACCCTGGAATAAACAATGGCACCATCATAGAATCAAAAGATGCATCATAGTTTGAATCCCATGTTTGGGTAAAGGAAACCCGAGCTATTCTAGACCGGTTGAGGAAACTATTCCAGAGAATGAGGGCACAAGAGATGAACATCGGGAATAATCTGAAACAGAGGAGGTTGAAATCAGAAAGAGTAAACGGCAAAGGACTGAAAAAGCCTTCGGCCCTAATTTCCTAACCTACATGGTAGAAGAGGAACCTCAAACGTACCAACATGCGGTGAATTATGCCGAAGGACCTCAGTGGAGGGAGGCCATCAAATGTGAGATAGATTCTATCTTACAAAATCGTACGTGGAAACTAGTTGATCTTCCTTAAGGGTGTAAACCACTAGGATATCGATGGATCTTCAAGAAGAAGATGAAACGTGATGGCGCCATCGATAAGTATAAGGCAAGGTTGGTGATCAAAGGATATAAACAATGAGAAGGTTTAGATTACTTTGATACGTATTCGCTAGTTACGCTAATAACCTCTATCAGGTTGGTGCTTGCCATTTCCGCCATTAGAAACTTGGAAGTTCACCAAATGGATGTAAAAACAGCTTTCTTGAATGGAAATATGGAGGAAGAGATTACATGGAACAACCTGAAGGCTTCATAGCTGTTGGGCAAGAAAAGAAAGTGTGTAAACTTGTGAAATCCTTGTATGGATTGAAACAAGCTCCCAAAAAATGGCATTAAAAGTTTGATCATGTCATGCTTGATGCTAGGTTAAAAATAAATGAATGTGACAAATGTGTATATGTGAAGGACACATCCGATGGATATGTCATTTTGTGTATATACGCAGATGATATGTTGATTGCTGGAAGTGATGACAAAATCATAATCTCCACAAAGAACATGCTAAAAGCAAAATTTGTCATGAAAGACATGGGTTTCGCGGATGTGATTATGGGAGTTAAAATCACACGAACCCAAAATGGACTTATTTTAATTCTATCCCACTACGTGAGCACAATTCTTGAGAAGTTTAATGCGAAGACTCTAATGTAGCTAGAACTCCTATTGAAACAAGTCAACATCTAGCTAAGAATAGAGGTGAACCCGTTAACCAATTGGAATACTCAAGAATTATTGGCAGCTTGATGTATCTTATGAGTTGCACTAGACCCGACTTAGCATATGTTGTCAGCAGGCTAAGTAGATACACAAGCAACCCAAGTTCAACTCATTGGAACTGTGTGATTCGGGTGCTTCAGTACCTAAAAAATACTTGGGAATACAGGTTACATTATAACAGATATCCAGCAGTTATCGAAGAACACTGTGATGCAAATTGGATATCGGACACGAATGATTCCAGAGCAACAAGTGGGTATGTATTCACACTTGGAGTTGCTGCTATATCGTGGAAATCGTGAAAGCAAACGATTATAGCTAGATCCACGATGGAATCAGAATTCATCGCCCTAGATAAAGCAGGTGAAGAGGCAGAAATATTTGTTGAGGATATACCAAGATGGCCTAAGCCGGCATCGGCTGTCACACCCCGACCAAAGGCGGCGGAACATGCCGGGGTGCAACCGATTGCCCAAGTACACAAGACACTATTTAAAGTGACAATATTTAATCAACTCATTTTATTTCATAAATCAATAAACAAACACATCTCGTTCATATAAACAAATTTGGAAACAAGTAGTAATCATATTGTTCGTTTTACTAATACCATAATAGTCTTGGTAACGTTTTTCATCAAGTCCTCGAGTCAACAAAAGTCAAACCTGTAACATTTCATAAAATAAAGTTTGTCAACACAAAGGTTGATGAGCAATTCATAAGTTTGAGCATATAAGTATATAGTAATAAAAAGCCACAAAACTTGTATACAAAACAATAAATAAAAGTTATAAACTTGGATAAAATATTTATCGCTAAACAAGTTAGCGACACCTAGCTATAAGGGGATGCCAAATAGTCTAGGATTTATTGACAATTGCTAAACACATTAGCACCACCTAGCTACAAAGGGTTGCCAAGTAGTCTAGGATTTTATAGTTATCGTTAATTGCATTACGTTAACGACACCTTGCCATGAGGGGTTGCCAAATGGTCTAGGATTTATAGTTCCACCATCCAAAAGCGATAAACACATAAGCATGTAAGCATAGAACACCAAATCGAGCAATTATTTAAGTAATGTATACTATTACGTTTGTGGGTTTAAGATTCAAGTAAATAAAGCATTTAGTTTGATAAGTATGAAATGTCACCCCAAAACGAAAGATGGAAAACGGGGTATGAAAGTACTCACCTCGATTGATGAACCGAGAAAATAAATAGACAAATAAATGAAGCTCGAACGGTAAACTAACATATCCGACTTGAAAGCTAAATGAAAACAAATAATAAAATATATTAATGAACTTGAACTTTAGTTGAAACTACATTTGAAACATTGGTCAAGAAGGTTCGGTTGTAAATCGGATTACCGGTTAATTTGTTCATGATTAGGGACTCATACTAAATTGATAATTAAAATAAAATAATATTATTTTATTGGGCTTTTAAATAGCTAAACCAATAAAAAAAGAAACAAGACGGGTTTAAATCAAGAGTTCGGTTTTATGAAAATGAATAGATAATAAAGTTTATAATAATATTATTAATGATAATGCTAGTAACGATAATAACAACTCTAAAAAAATATGTTATATATATATATATGTATAAGATAACGATGATAATAATAACAACATTAATTATTATTAATAATACTAATATAGTATGATAGTTATAATAATAGTTAAAGAATAAAATTCTAAGTATTAATTAAAACGTTGTTGATAATAATAAATAATAATAATATTGATAGTAAATAATGATACCATACTAGATGTTGGTTCGATTTCTAAACAAGCTCACAAAATAACTATATTAATATTATCGCTAGTAATTAATGATAAAATATGACTTTAATATATAATAATAATATGACCTTTAATAATTTTAATAACAACTTTAATATTTATAATAATAATGATAATAATAATAATAATATTAATAATAAATAAATATAATAGTAAGTTATATGTAATAATACTAATAATAATCTTTATGTATTGATGTTAATACTAATAGTAATAATAAATTTATTAAGTATAAAAAGAACCAAAACTGATCTAGGATGAGACCCGAACCCGAGACCTCTCGTTTAATAACTAATGTACAAATCAACCGAACCAAAATAATGGTTGTTAATTAAACCCAAAATTGTTAAGTTACCTATTAGGTGTTCACGAGTCGTCGGAGGAAGGTTGTCGGAGACCAATTCCGGCAGAGAGAGAGAGAGAGAGTGCGTTGGAGAGGGAGAGTGCAACGAGCGGGAGAGAGAGTGAGTCGGAGCGAGAGAGAGCGAGTGCCGCGAGAGGGAGAGAGTGCCGGAGCAGATTACGTCGGTACACCGGTGGCCAGTTTTCCGGTCACCGTAAAAACGAGAGAGGAGGGTTTTGGGGCTGCCGGAAACGCAAGGGAGGGAAGGAGAGGTGGTGTTCGGTGGTGGTGTTGGAGAAAAATGGGAGTTGAGGTGGTGGTGTGTCGCCGGTGTCATGAAGCCGATTTCGGTCGCCGAAAAATGGCGCTGGAACAAAGAAAGAGAAAGAGAGCGGCTGGATGTTAAAGATGTTAGGTTTGGGTTTTTTTTTCTATATATATATATATCATATTTACATAAAGGCCCCTCAAAGTTCAATCAAAGTTTAAAATGAGTTTAAAGGTTTCCAAAGCTTATAATGACTTTACAAAACTCAGTTTGAACCCTTTATGTTTTTTTAACGACACTACAATATGACAAACATCGATATTTATGCTCGAGGTATATAATAACATTATACAATAATTAAATAAAGTTCTAAAATATTGAGTTGGGTTTACAAAATGAAAGTTTACAAAACGAATATAAATCGAGACTCAAATTTGACGAATGTCACATCGGCCATCTGTATACATTGTGATAGCCAATCGGAAATTGGCAGAGCTCATAGCACAATGTATAATGGTAAGAATAGACATATTAGACGTAGACATAATACAGTACGACAACTAATATCTAATGGAATTATCACTGTTGACTACGTGAAGTCAAAGGATAATATTGCAGATCCGCTAACAAAAGGCCTAAGTATATAGTTAGTTCAGAAGTCGCCCATGGGAATTGGACTGAAGCCCTTGAAAAATTAAAGTTCATACGAAGGAAACCTAACTCAACAGACTGGAGATCCCAAGAATTGAGTTCAATAGGAAAACCTAATTGTATGAACTAGTGCGGTCAGGGGGGGGGGATAACCCTACAATTTAATAGGAGTTTACTACATAGCTAGGTAACCTTCCTAGTCCATTCCTAAAGTGACAAGTGTGAGGCTAAGCATACGGCTTTTAATGATTAGACCAAGGTAGTCATACATAGTGAATCACCTATGTGAGAGAGAAGTGAGGTCGCTTCGAAGGGTGTTGTTGGGCACAATACTTAATAGCTCTTGCAGAACCAGGCTCATGTTCATGACCATAACGAACATAACTATGAGGACTTGACTTTGTCAGGGAGAGTCTTGTGTGAAGTATATTGCCGTCAACATAAACGGCAGGCGAGTTCAAAGACACCACTGTCTACTCAAAGCCAGTGGGCTAAGTATGTTTCATAAGCAAAGGTTCAAAGGATAACACCTACCTATTGTATGCAAGATTCAACTGCTGAAATCTAATCGGAATAATGTTGTTTCGACCTCCATTCATGTGGGGGATTGTTGGAAGTTTTAAGTAAAAGTGTGTGAATGAAGTCTTAATAAGGAAGTGGTAAAAGTTGTCCCACATCAGATTGGGAACAAAATAAAGAGTGGTATATAAGGTAGAGCCTTTACCACTCATTTGAATCTTAATGACATGTTTTACCACAAGTCCTACGTGCGCGCAGGGGGGGTGCAAAGTTGGGTTTCTGGACTATAAATTCATTGAACTCATGCGTGCCCGTACGTCCAAAAACCCGGGCTCGCGTGAGATAATTTTTTAAATTCGTTTTGAAATTGAAACTGATTGTTCAATATTATTAATAATCATTACGATAATGATTATTATTATTATTTTCAGTTTTCAAATACGCATTAATGACCATTAAATTAGTATTATTTCAATTTAATAGTCATTATCAGTTTTGATTGTGATTGTGTGGTTATATAACCAGGACTAGCTTTTCAGTCTATACACACTAATATACACACTTCTTCTTCTTCCTCTTTGCTGTAACAATTTTATCACGATTTCGTTTCAGGCAAGTGATCGAGTCCGGCAGTACTACGCTTCTGCTTCGAACCGGAGTACCCTGAGAACAGACCGCGAATCTGTTTAAGGAAATTGTGTTAAACACAAGCCCGGTTCACTGTTTCGTGTTTATTTCGGTTCTTCGTTCAGATTTTATTATACAAGATTAGTAACATTTCGTACATCTATTGTATGTGATTCACTCGAGTCGCCTTCTCATATAGAGATCTCTTTCTCTACTCAACTACAAGTTCGCTCTCATGTATCAAGTATCACATGTTAAAATTTGTATTTCATATCCATAAATGGCGTTTAAAAGGCAGTGCCATATAAAAAATTTGCACATAATGAGCAACTCGCAAACTTAATTAATTAATTCGAGTACTTGATAAAATATGGTAATAACACTCTTTGTTGCACATATGTTAAATGAATCAGTATGTACTGATCAAATTGATTTAAGTATTACTCAGTACACTCACATTCACCCGTAGAACTTGTTCCTTAAGTTTTACTCCCACCTTTTTGTTGACATACCAAAGTTGACATATCATATCAAGTTATCAACCATACCATTCTCTAACATAAATTCTCATATGAAGGATATAATCTTGTATTCCATATTGTTGATAAAGTTTCTCTCTTTTTGTGTTTGCTTTTCCTAATCATAATAATAATATTTATTATTAGCATGCAAACTATCTCTAAAAATTACTCTAAAAAGATAGAACAATTATAGAAATAAAACACATTTTCAAATAATAAAAAAATGTCTATTTTGTATAAGAAAAAAATTATCTTTTTTGTTATTTTAGAAAACCAAGAATCGTTTTAAAAATATCTAAAAAAAATAAAAGAAAAAATATTCAAAAAATGTGTTTTGAAAACCATAATAATAAAAGATAAAAATGTGACAAAACAGAAACATAAAATATTTAAATTGTATTAATGTGAAACTTAAAGTAGATGGTATGTTCACTAAAAATGAGAAGAATAATGATACATATAGCAACACCCAAATACGAAACATGAATTTTTATTACATAAAGGCTAAACATAACAAATCAAATTTAATAGTTTATAATTTATAAACATAATGAGAAGGTTCATTTAACTCAATTATATCACAATGTTCCCATTAAATGTAGTTTATACCCAAAACCAACTTGATTACTCAAAAGTTCTCAACATGCACTAAATTATACTCATCAATAATGTAGGTTAGGAACTCAAAAATCAACATGCATAATGTATATATTGAGGCTACTTGTTGCGGTGAGACTTTAAACATCAAGTTAAAACGTCATATTATTGTCACATAGTCAAAAAAGCTTTAACTAACACACGACCTTTACATTGTGTTATTGTTTAAAGTCTCGTTACCACGTATAGAGGTAGGGTACCAAAAGGACCCAAATACCCGTAAGAAATACCCGCGGGTCAATCAGAAGTCCCTTATAAGACACCCGCGGGGCAAATAAACCATCCGCATAATCATCTGATGAAGAAACACCCTCATAGCACATGCGGAAGCTCCACAGCACCCT
Source organism: Bidens hawaiensis (assembly GCF_021521415.1). Lineage (NCBI taxonomy): Eukaryota > Viridiplantae > Streptophyta > Magnoliopsida > Asterales > Asteraceae > Bidens > Bidens hawaiensis. The sequence goes on along the minus strand of NW_027494233.1, from coordinate 35,119 downwards.
CAAAAGTCATCCGCATGAAGGAATATCCTTCTGCGTAAATAACTACAAGGTAATGCTTCGGGACAGCTGTCAATAACCAATTACCTTTTAGAAGACTTGCCAAGATGATTTCTTGGGCAATACGTGACCCTTCAGCCAATTAGCTAGTGACACGTGACAAGGCCGTTATAACCGTGCACATGGCCAATGTTACCCCATCAACCAATAATAAAACGACAAGTGTCCAGGTTGTTATACATGCACATGCAGCGTATAAGTTAAACCTATCATATAAGGACACGCGTCCGGACGGTTATGAGGTATCTTCTAAAGGGACAGCTGGCCCAATCACTTCCTTACACCCTCCGGCTATAAATACCCTCTCAATCATCATGAGGTATTCATTCACCATCACTGTACTCTCTCAATTTACTTAAGTACTTTATCTTTTCATCAGAACGGTACTTATTCTCACACCGGAGGGTGGTTACGGGAAGATCCCCCACCTTGTCCTTCCCGTAACGAGCTCACGGTGTTCTGTTTTGCAGGATTCACGTCACTGGACTTTAGGAATTGTATTCATATCGTGTTGGCAGTAACTGTATCCTACCCTGTGGATTCATTGGATCTAAGACCCATCAGTGGGGAGTAGATCCGTGTTTCTTCATTGGCGCCATCCGTGCTTTTGTTAGAACAGCTAAAAAATTTTCCGTTCTCTTTACGATATGAGTCAGTTACCTAAAGGGCCGACGGAGAATCAAGCACAACCTCCGCGTGATCTCAACCTTGAAACACGTGAAGGAGCAACATCTGTGTTTGCTCGAATTTCGACCCCTGTTGCAAGAGCCGACACCGTCAATCTAGGAATCTTTTACTTGGATGGTTCAACGGCTCGGGGGTTGTTTGCTCAACAAGAGGGTGTCACCCCGGTATACACCGAAAATGTTGTTACACCAACTACTGACTTGGGGTACGTCATAGCCCCAGGAGGGTCTAATATAAGGAATCTAGAGCGTGTTCCTAGAGAAGTCCATCGAACTCAGTCGGAGTTAGGTTTGGAAGAAGATTCCGGTAACTCTAACCCAAGAAGAGCTCACCGTCATAACCTCAGGACTGAAGAAACCTTGTCTCCGGACGAGTGGCTTCGTATTCAACAAGAAAGTTTGAAAGCAGAGTATGAACGTCGGGTACGGAATGAACGTTTTCATGGTCGTACCCTGACGTATGATGAGCTTCCCAGAAGATTTATTTCTCCTCCTATAAGGGGAAGCCACATCCAGTACAGCTTGCCACCGGAGCGGAACATGAGCGAAACCCGAAGGTTGCGTCCTCGTCCCCGCATAGATATGCGGGTACCATCTTATGAGGACGAACTGGACGGGTACGACTCATCTTATCGACCGGATGGTAGTTTTTATAGTGGGGATAGCCGTCTTCCTTCATACGGAGGGGCTAGTTATCCACATCCAGTTGTCCGCCATGCGGAATATCATAGCAATGCCGAATACGATTTTTCCAAACCATATCGCCCAGAGTCTTTTGCAGAAAAATCAAAATTCATTCCGAGTATCGCGACAGCTCCATTCCCGATTAACGCAAAGATTCCAACATCCGTTGGAACATATAATGGAATGACTGATCCCAGTGACCATCTGTTAAGGTTCGAAGCAGTCGGAGGAGTAAGTGGTTGGACTCTTCCATATTGGTGTCACATGTTCGCACTAACATTCACCGGAGCGGCGCGGGAGTGGTTTGAGAAATTACCATGCGAAAAGATTACAAGTTGGAAAGACTTTGTAGCAAAATTCTCTCAGCATTTTAGTCAACAAAAGAAACATACCCGGACCCTTCAGAAATACTAGATGTTACAAGGCGAAATAATGAGTCCATTGAGGATTTCATTACTCGTTTTACTAACGAGAGCCTTAACATCGGAGGAGTGAGCAAAGATATGCTGCTCGGAGCATTTTGTAAGAATGTCCACAGTGATGCCTTGATCCGTACTCTAACGGGAAGAGATGGATTGCCTGAGTCATGGGATGAAATCATGAAGGCATCAAAGTTGTTTGCAAGAACTAAGAAAACCCTAAGTTCCAGCAGTCAAAAACAATCACCGAAGATTGAGTTTCAAACTCCTAGACCAAATAGGCAGGCTAAGGGACCAATATGGTCAAGACTCCAGCCAAGTGCAGAAGCATCTAAGCCTTTTGATGCAAGATCTTTAATCGGCAACAAAGGCAAACGTAATTTTTCAGCTCGCTCCACTAACAGTTGGACCCAGTTATCAAAGACTCCCTCAGAAATTCTCACTACTGAGAATCTGACTTTCCGGAAACCTCAACCGATACATTGGAAGTCATTCCTTGATACCAAAAAACATTGCTCATATCATAATGATGTTGGACACAACACGAATGAGTGTGTGGCTCTCAGAAATGAAATTGAAGCAGCTGTTAAAAATGGTAAACTCGAACATTTGTTCAAAGGCGTACGAGGAGGGACTAGCAAACCTCCCGCAAAGGATAGGCAGGGCCCGACCAAAAGGCAAATCAAAGATCTGAATGTCCACATGATTCAAGGGGGACTTTCGGGTAAGGGAAACAGAGGGAATATTCGGACGAAGAGTGGAAAATCGAGCCCCTTATTTTTCCTCAGATCAAAGGGGGGCCATGTAACAAAAACCCGCTGATAATTACTGCCGAATTTGGCGACTACCGATCACAATATGTGTTCTTTGACACAGGCAGTACGTCTGATATTATGTACGAACAGTGTTTCGAACAACTGGATGAAGAAGACAAAGAAAGACTACAACCAATTCATGCTCCTGTTTCCGGTTTCGGGGGAGAAATAATGCACCCGCGCGGTGTTATCACTTTCCCGGTCACATTAAGTGACGGAGTACGTTCAAGAACAGAAGAAGTTGAATTTTTGGTCTTACCAGCAACCCCCAAGCATGATATTATTCTGGGACGAGAGGCAATTGGAGACTTCAATGCCCACCCGTCCACAGCCCACGGTGCAGTAGGAGTTCCAACTCGTACTGGCGTGGCCATAATTCATATAAATCGACATTGTTTTACAACCGAAAGTTCGAGACCAAGCAAGGTTCCAAGACAGGCTCAGAGGACCGAACCTGAGAAATGGGTTTTGAATAAGAAGTTTCCAGACCAAACAATTACAATAGGACCCGCTATCTCGGAGATAGTGGGAACCTTTTTAAAGTAATTATTGACCAAGAACATTGACATTTTTGCAGACCGGTGTCCCGCGGAGCATTTCGGAACACAAGTTAAGGGTGAATCTGTTAATCACCCCAATTGTACAAAAGAAACGAAAGATGGGTCCAGAACAAACGAAGGCTATGAATGAGCAAATACAAGACCTTCTTCATGCTGGGATCATACGAGAAATCAAGTACCAAACATGGGTGGCTAACCCAGTAATTGTCCCAAAAACCAACGGAACATGGAGGATGTGCATTATTTATAAAGACTTGAACAAGGCATGTCAAAAAGACTGTTACCCGCTTCCGGAGATCGACCTAAAAGTAGATGCTGTGGCCCCATTTAAATTCAAGTGCTTCCTCGATGCCTACAAAGGGTATCACCAGATTCATATGGCAGCTGGCGACGAGGACAAGACAACATTCCGAACAGACCAAGGAACATTCTGTTACAGAATGATGCCTTTCGAATTAAAGAACGCGGGGGCCACATATCAACGACTGATGGATCAGGCTTTCAAAAGTCAAATAAGTCGGAATCTCGAAGTTTATATGGATGATTTGGTAATCAAAAGCATTGAAGAAGATCAGGTGTTAAGAGATATTGAAGAGACCTTTGAAACACTACGAAGCATCAATATGAAGTTGAATCCGGCTAAGTGTTCATTTGGCATGGAAGAGGGTAAATTCCTTGGAGTCATAGTAACAGGCGCGGGCTTTAAAGCCAACCCAGATAAGGTCCAGGCTATAGCCCGCATTCCTTCACCCTCTTCCCTCAAGGAGGTTCAAACATTTAATGGGAGACTTGTGGCGTTGAATCGATTCTTAGCAAACCACGCGGCCAAGTCTCATCCATTCGTGTCAACACTCAGAAATTGCCTTAAAAAGCACATTTCAAGTGGACCGCGTAGGCTGAAAAAGCATTCTTAGAAGTTAAGAAATGCTTAATGGAGCTTCCTACTCTAACAACACCATACGCGGGTGAACCTCTGACACTGTATTTATCTGCCTCGAACATTGCCATAGGAGCCGTTCTGCTGAACGATAGAAAAAATGTTCAAACTCCAATCTATTACGTCAGTAGAACGCTATCGAACCCGGAAACAAGATATTGATGTTAGAGAAGTTGGTTTTGGCATTGGTTTATGCCGCCAGACGGCTCCGCAGATATTTCCAGGGCCACCCTATTAATTTGTTAACCGGGTACAAACTCAAGAACGTGTTGAGTAAACCCGAGTTGTTCGGACGACTGGCAAAGTGGGCTATCGAATTGGGCGAACACTCAATCGAATATAAGCCTAGACTAGCGATCAAGGGGCAGGTACTCGCGGACTTCGTTACGGAAGTTCCGCAGTACAAAGAGCAAGAATGCCTAATCGAACAACAACCCCAAGAACCTCCAGAACAATGGCAATTTTGGTCATTGTTCACGGACGGAGCTTCCAGCAGCGAAGGGACAGGTGCAGGTTTAAGGCTAGTCAACCCTGAGGGGCAAGAATTTACGTACGCCATCAAGTTGGACTTCAAAAGTACCAACAATGAGGCGGAATATGAAGCCTTCCTGGCAGGACTGCGGATAGCGAAAAAGCTGGGGGTGGAACATTTGGAGGCTCGGGTGGATTCTATGCTAATTGCGGGACAAATAAACGGAACATACGAAGCCAAAAACGATGTCATGGCTTCTTATTTGTCACAAGCAAGGGTCTTGATTCGCCAATTTTCCTCATTCAATATTGTTCACATTAAGAGGAGCGAGAACAAATCGGCGGACGCTCTTAGCAAACTAGCTTCAACAAATTTTGAGCATTTCACCAAAGATATTCGTGTAGAAGTTCTAGACCATCCATCCGTTCCGGAAAATCAAGTCCTGGTAATTCAAACGGGCGTTGAATCTTGAATGTCACCCATTATAGCTTATTTATATTCCGGAGCACTTCCAGCAGGAAAGGCTGAGGCTCGGAAGATTAAGCATAAAGCTCTGAATTACCAGTTGATTGACGGTATCTTGTACCGGAGGTCATTCCTTGGTCCGTTATTACGTTGTGTAGACCCAGAAGATGCAAATTACTTGATAAGAGAAATTCACGAAGGCATTTGCGGACTACACGCATGACCAAGAGTGACAGTTGCAAAGATTCTGAACGCAGGGTATTATTGGCCCGGCATGCATTTGGACGTTGTGCAAGAAATCAGAAAATGTGATTCATGCCAGCGCCATGCTCCCAACACCCTGCGTCCAAAAAACGAACTGATTCCAGTAACATCTGCATGGCCGTTTCAAAAATGGGCTATTGATATCATGGGACCTTTCCCAGAAGCCCCGGGACGAGTCAAGTTCTTGATAGTGGCCATTGATTATTTCACCAAGTGGGTGGAAGCCAAACCGGTTGCATCAATCACGGCTTCAAGCGTGAAAAAATTCCTTTGGGAATTCATCATTTGCCGGTTCGGTCTCTCACAAGAATTGGTAAGTGACAATGGGACCCAATTTGCTGACAGCGGACTACAGGAATGGTTGAAAGAACTTCAGGTCATTCAAACCTTTACATCCGTAGCTCATCCGCAGGCAAACGGTCAGGTCGAAAGGACCAACCGAACTATTAAAGAAGGGATCAAGGCAAGGCTAGGAACGAAACGAACGGGTTGGGTAGATGAATTGCCCCACGTACTCTGGGCCTTCCGCACTCAAAAGAATTCCAGCAATTTGGAGACACCCTTTAGCCTAACCTACGGCACTGAAGCCATGATCCCCGCAGAAATCGGGATTCCATCCGCAAGGGTCCTATTGATTGATGATAATGATTATGAACTTAGGATGAATCATGATTTACTGGAAGAAAGAAGAGAATTAGCATTGATCCGTGAGCACAATTACAAGCGACAGCTTCAGAAATATTATAACTCGCGGGTCCAGACATGCGAATTCGATGCGGGAGACTTTGTCTTCCGCAACAAACGAGGCTTCCGGTCAGGAGCCTCCGGGCAAACTAGCCCCAACTTGGGAAGGACCTTATAGAATCAAACAAGTACTATCCAAAGGTGCCTATAAGTTGGAAAAGTTGGATGGGGCAGAAATACCTCGAACTTGGAACGCAGCACAATTAAAGAAATGCTATATGTAGCAGTTTGATTTACTTTTTACTTTGGCATGCGTGCCCACATAGACTAGCAAGTTTTGTAATTTCTTTTATTTGTAAGAAGGCTTATGCCCAATGTATGAAAATGTCAAGTCAGTTCTATGTTATCTTGGTACGATGCAATCTTTTATTGACAAAAACGAAGTTCCGGGCAGACACTTATATTATAACACATAAGACAAAGTGCACCGGAAGGAAACAAGACTTCTTATTATAGATCAAAAGAGATTACAAAAACGAAGAAAAAGTTACAAGTAAAAATATATATACATCTACGGAGCGACAGTTTCATCGCCTGCAGTGTTATCAGCTTCCTCTTCTTCTTCTTCTTCACCATCAAGATCTAATAGCTCTTTTAGTTGATCTATGGCGTCCTCCTTATCCGCAAGCTCGGATATCTGCTCCGTCAAAGAAAATTTCAAAGAATCAAAATCCTTTGACTTATGTTTGAGGACGGCAGTAGTATCCTGACCAGCCAAAATATACTCCTCAGGGAGTATGGACGTCGAACCAAACTGGTAACCCTCCTCAAAACCCGGTTTACGACCAGCTTGCTTGGATGCCTTAAGGAGAATAGCAACACAATTCCCAAGCTCATCACTCGCCCGAACATCGGCGATGACCTGTGGAACAATCGCGTATAAATAACCCTAAAAACCCCTAGATTATTTATAATAATAAAAAGGTACATACCTTGGGGATAGCTTCCGACAATAGCCATTTTTGGTCCGCCTTGGCCCGAACGAGATCCATCTTGTGGCCGGCACATTCTAAGGCCTGCTCTTGGTTCTTGACATTAAGGTCAGCCAAGCGCTTATCCTTAGCCGCCGATTCAGCCTGAAGAGCTTCCACCAGTTTGGCTTGCTCATCCATCAATTTGGCTTGATCGTCTAGTTGTTTCTTGGGAGCAGCCTTGGCATCCTCGGCAGCGGATCGAACAACCTTCTCCTCCTCTAGAGCCTGGCGGGCCTCTCGGGCCTCATTTATAGCTTTCAGGCCTTCCTCCTTGGCCTCAGTTGCAGAGGCCACCAGCTCATCCCATTGCTCATTATCGCCAACCAATCCCTGGTTATTTCCTGATTTGTGGAAATAGTATTCGCCAAGTAATAAGAATTGGAGTTCAGCAATTCTTGGCGAATACTATGGCGACGTCGCTCCCTTTCACCAGGAGGAAGACTCTCCCGTAAATATTCAAAACACAGGTCCACGTCACGGAATGTTGAATCCCGACGTAGTGACCAGCGTGGTTGGTGCGGAGTCGGATCTTCCTCCTGAGGAGCTGGAGAGCTTTGAGCAGCATGAGGGAACATGCTCACGCCTCCTTGATCCCTGAAGTGATGAACATTATAAGAAGGCGACATACTGACATGTTCAGTATTGTCAACCTCCTTATTCTTCAGAGGAGAGTCATCCGCCACCTCAATCAGATCCTTAGCACTATCATGCGGTGGTGGCGGAAGAGGAGTAGGGCTTTTCAGACCGGAAACACCTTCAGAAAGGTTATCCAAGTTCACTGAAAAACATCAACAAAGGGTTAGAAACATTCTAATTAAAAGCATTTAAAAAGCTCGCTTACCTAACGAAGGATCGTTTGCATCAAGTTCGACCAAACGAGTCCCCAAAGCGGAAGGCTTCGCCTTCTTGGACTTCTTCTTAGGGGCGGCCTGGCAGGATTAACCTTGCGCTTGCCAGCCACCTTCGAAACGTCTGCATCAGCAGCGGGATGTTCACCTTCAGTGGTGACATCATCAGGCTGAGGACGGTCTTCCCCCGCAGCAGCGTCAACATCATCTTGACCCGCTTTTTGGCTAGTAGTAGCTTTCTGCCGGGTAAGAACTTCAGTGGAATCCACAACTTTGTTAGCATCACCCAGAAAACTTCCTTCACAGAGTGATAACTCTTCGCTGGAAGAAAAGTGTACGATCACTCCACTGGAAGTAACAGCAGTCACGGCCGGGGTTTTAGAATGCCCTCACCTTTTTGGATGTAATCTTTAACGTATACCTCACCTTTGGCATACATCGCCTCGGAAACTATGGGTTCAGGGCGGAAAGCGGTGGGAAAAACAAAATTCGGGCGGGTGCGCTCAAGAAAGGGAGCATCTCTTTCGTCGATTGGGTGGCGCACCATCATTCCCCCTCATGATCCAACAAGGTGCTGAAGGCGGAACCCTCACCTTCACAAATAATGATAACAATCAGGAATCTGAGAAGTATTAAAACAGGACAAGGAATACTCCCCAAACTTACTCTTGTCAGTCTGTTCATAGTACGGTTCCAGCAAAGGAAAATGCCATAAACGGCTCATCTTTGCACTCACCATCGCCCCTTCGTGGATCGGGGACATGGGAGTTGGAGTAGCAGTTAAAGCTTTAAACCAAGAAAGCCCCTCGTGAGCGGAAGCCAGAACCACTGGCATGGTGTCTTCCGCCTTCCGACGGGTCATCGGGAACGGAACAACTTCCTCCCGGATCTAGAAAAATTTAGGCTTCCAGCCATGAAGGCTGCGGATCCATTCCGTGCCTATGACATTCTTCCCGGTGGAAGCAAAGCTATACCATCCATCGCGGGAAGTCATCTTGTAGAATACGGCAAACATGCCGATAGTCGGTTCGAAATTTCGAACTTGGCAGCAAAATTCGAAATGTCGAATTCGTAACATCCCAAAAGGATGAACCTGGGAAATATGAATCCCATAGGTTATCAAAACTGACTGGACGAAGTTCGTCACCGGAATCCGGAAATTCCCAGTTGTAAAGTGATCCACATATAAAGCTATCTTCTTCGGTGGTGGACTGGCGGCAACGGAATCTTCTGCCGGATGTTCTGGTTCCCATTCCGGAGCCAGACCATACACGTTTACGACATCCTTAAGAGAGAAACCGCGGACCGCCAGATGATCGACACATCAGGCGGGAAACTCAAGAACCTGTGGACAGACTGTCAAAGACGTCATACACGTCTTGTTAGTTACCCCCAGAAATTTCTCTCTCCGCCACGTCATACAAGTTGTTCGACTTTCAAAATTCAAAAATATCTTCTAAAGAAATTTCCTTTAAAACAGTTGGACACTTACAAAAAATGAAAAGTTCTTTCTCATTAAATATACAAAAGGAAATATTACAAATATAGAAAGAAAAATTACAAATTATAACATCTAGATCTATTCTAAGGGTTCAAGGTGGTTTTGTCTTCCGGATCCTTCAATGACGTGTCTTCCGAAGAGTCATCCTCAGACTCCTCGTCAAAGTAGACCTTCAACTGCTGCACACCGTCATTAGCGGAAGCAAATTCCGGAAGCATGTCCTGGAACGGGAAGCGCAGATCATCGTGTTCCTCGACCCGTATTTTCCGCTCTTGTTTGACATCAAGGCCATGAAGAGGATGATCTTTGAATGAGCTGTTACTTTGAGCATAGTTCATCCCTTCATGAAATCCTATCACACGTCCAAGGGAAGAAGAAGCAGTCGTTACATTAGCAAAGCTGTTAGTAAGCTCCTTGCTTCCCTTGATATGGCGGACGACCTATAAGGATAAAAATACAAAGTCTTCAATATCAAAAATAAGAAATAAGCAATGAACATTCAAAGAGGAAAAACTTACAGCATCAACCCCTCGGGTGAGGAACCACTAACGGTCCTGTTCCGTCCGCTCGGCTTGCGCTTGAAACGCCTGGGATTCCGCTACCATTTTCTCAAGAGCTTGCAGGAGAGAGTCATAAGCAGTTTGAACCTCAATGGCACTTTTGTCTTTAAGATCATTTTGCTCTCTCTGCACCTTCAGCTCAGCCTCAAGTTCCTGAATTCGAGTGCCCTGGAGAGACACTTGATCTTCCAGGGCTGAATTTGCTCCTTGCGCCCGGACCAAATCATCCATTTCTTGTTGAGCTTTGGCCCGAGCAGCCTCAAGAAGGGAATTTTGCTTCTCGCAAGCTTCCTTCCATCGGCGAGCAGCTGCAGCGTTACGATCTTGCTCGCTCTTGAGGACATTCTCCAAGTCGACCTGCTTCCATTTAGCAGTTTGAGCCGCGACACGGTGCTCCTCAGCCTCTTTCTTTGCAGCTTCAGCAGCTCGGCGAGCCTCCCCCACCTTCCCGCTTAGAGTGCGCCACTCACATAAAACCTCTTGGCTACCAGCTAAGGCATTGGCCAAATGATAGGATACATTTGTATGAAGGTCGTGGCGGGAAAGGTCACGTTGATACGACATTTCAGCAGGGGGCGCACAATGTTTCATGAAACTCATACAAATCCCGGGATCAGTAAACCGGGATCCGTTGGTAATATCCCAAGGAGGGACAAACAAATCATGTTTGTCACCCAAGTTCGCATCCCCATAATAGCGGGAACTTGAGGGCTCTAGGCGAGCTGGGAAAGGTGATGATTGTTGAGGAGGAGGGCGCGGAGGAGTCTCATTACTCCTAAAACCCCCTGCATCCACAGGCGAGTCATCCCCCTGAAAACCTGTACCACCCCTAGCCTGGAAAAGATAGTCAAAACGATTATCATTCCCAGACTGGTTGTTGGGATCTTCCGCTGAAGTGTCAACTGGAGGAGTCGACACCCTCCATTCTATAGTAGTATCAATTGGAGGAGAGGTCGGTTGATCTTCCACGTTAGTAGTACTTGGCCGAATAGAAGGTCGATCTTCTACCTCCTTTTCCGGAAGGGGAGAAGGTTGCTTTTCCATTTGAGGGGTTGGAGTAGGCAACCTCTCGGACACATTTTCCAGTAAGATCGATGGATCTACACAAAAGTTACATTCAGCTAAACAGTCCAAAATGGCAAAATATTTTAAAAAGCAATACGTACCTTCTACCGTGTCAATGCAATCAGCAAGACAGTACTGTGGCTTCTTAGGACGATGGGTTTTTCGTTTTTTTTTGGAAGGCCCTGCCTCAGTATCTACAGTCTTGGTGCCAGCTTGACCTGCTTGAAAAGCCAAAAAAGCCCTCTTCTTCTCTAATTCTGCCAATAAATGGGAGACAGAAGAAGATTCAGGTGTATCGTCATCCGATTCCCTCTCCTCTTGGGAGATAGAAAAGTCAGAACCATCGCCGCCATCATCACTCGATAATAAAGTGGGGATCGTCCCGTCAGAAGTAATAGCAATAAGCGGATGAGGGTTTAGAACATATGCACCTGTCTCGAAGGTGGCGTCCGAGACAACAGGCTCAGCCTGCACCTTCTTTGGAAAAAGGAAACATGATTTAGTTTTCTCGAGAATAGGTATGTCCCCGGCGTCCTGGATGCTGTGTCGGACACAACCTCTATCCTCAAAAAGGACGTTGAACATAGAACCTCGACCTGAAAGGATAAGAAGTTTAATCATAAAATACTTCAAAAAAGAAGAAAAAATAGCAGGGGTAACTTACGTTCATACAAGTCAACAAAAATTGGTTCCATAAACTCTGAGGCCCATAAACGGCTCATGCCTGCCCACACCAGGGCTTCCTCTGGTAGCGCCCGCATCGGTGTTGGTTTTGCCATTAGAGTACGGAACCAATCACGCCCTTCATGGGCAGCTGTAACAACATCCGGAAGGCGAGAATTAACCGGACGTCGGACCATGGCAACGGGCACCACGTCCTCAGAGATCCAAAAGAATTTACAGCGCCAGTCGGAGGGCACCTTATCGACCTCGTATCCAATACTTCGGTCGGAGAACCCTTGACAGGAATACCAACCATCGCGGATGGAAAGACGGTAGAAAATCGGAAATCGATCAACATGCGGCACTAGGTCACGTGCTATACATACGTATTCATAATGTCGAATTCGCATCACAGCACATGGATGCAGTTGAGACAAATGAATTCCATAGGCGGTTAACAAATTCATAAAGAATTTCGTCAAGGGAAGACGAAAATTCCAACAGGTAAAGTAGTCGGCATAAACAACCATTTTACCAGGTGGAGATAAACTAGCTATTGAACCCGGTGAGGGAAATTCCGATTCCCACTCCGGTGGAATGCCATACGTCTCCAGTAATCTTTCATACTCAGAGTAGTCCCATGAGATCTCTATCTTATCAACTTCGGTTTGAACATTTGACATTGCAAGCGATTTCGATATAAGGGTTATGGAGAAATTCCAAAGCTCTGAATCAGAAGGAGAACAAAGAAGGAAAAAACAAAGGCGATAAAGCTTCAATAGGAAGTTGTCTCTTCCTTTTATACCCATCGCAATTAATGCGATGGGATATGAACAGTGTAGAGAGAAATACACTACCTAATCGCAGATCGCCACGTCACGCGGGAAATTCGAAAAAAAGAAACAGTTGTACAGTCGGCTACAATAACAGCCGTCAAAAACGTCTTGTCACCTGCACACGCGCCTGCGAGTGATCAACTTGTCCTTTTTCATGATTATCCACAGCAAACAAAAGATATTTCTCACCAACTTGCAAAATTAAAAATCCCCAAATCCATGATTAAGTCCAGAATTTCACCCGCATAAAATACTTCACACGGAAGAAACACTGGACTGGGGGGACTTATAGAGGTAGGGTACCAAAAGGACCCAAATACCCGTAAGAAATACCCGCGGGTCAATCAGAAGTCCCTTATAAGACACCCGCGGGGCACATAAACCATCCGCAAAATCATCTGAGGAAGAAACACCCTCATAGCACATGCGGAAGCTCCACAGCACCCTCAAAAGTCATCCGCATGAAGGAATATCCTTCTGCGTAAATAACTACAAGGTAATGCTTCGGGACAGCTGTCAATAACCAATTACCTTCTAGAAGACTTGCCAAGATGCTTTCTTGGGCAATACGTGACCCTTCAGCCAATTAGCTAGTGACACGTGACAAGGTCGTTATAACCGTGCACATGGCCAATGTTACCCCATCAACCAATAATAAAGCGACAAGTGTCCAGGTTGTTATACATGCACATGCAGCGTATATGTTAAACCTATCATATAAGGACATGCATCCGAACGGTTATGAGGTATCTTCTAAAGGGACAGCTGGCCTAATCACTTCCTTACACCCTCCGGCTATAAATACCCTCTCAATCATCATGAGGTATTCATTCACCATCACTGTACTCTCTCAATTTACTTAAGTACTTTATCTTTTCATTAGAACGGTACTTATTCTCACACCGGAGGGTGGTTACGGGAAGATTCCCCACCTTGTCCTTCCCGTAACGAGCTCACGGTGTTCTGTTTTGCAGGATTCACGTCACTGGACTTTAGGAATTGTATTCATATCGTGTTGGCAGTAACTGTATCCTACCCTGTGGATTCATTGGATCTAAGACCCATCAGTGGGGAGTAGATCCGTGTTTCTTCACCACGTTAAAGTCCCACCATTTCCTTATTAAAGCTCGGTTACCACGTTTCTATTTCCTTGTTTATCGCCTGAGCCTTAACGGCATGGTGCGGTGTAAAATCCCCTTGACACGCCACATCACTTTTACCGTCCTTGTTAAGGTCTCGCAAAAAGTAGCCTAAAAATAGCCGGTAGTAAAGATAAAACTCCAGCTTTTATCTATGATAACCATTTCAATATATAATCACACCGAAAACTTAGATTTTCAGCCCATTTACTTTGCTTTATCAAGGGTAGATGTGAAAAAGAGACTCAACTATCTCATGATTACTTGTCATCATTTTGCTACTCCTTAGAATCGTGGGGTTGTCCCCGATAGTATAAACACATTTGATCAATGTTTTTGAACTATCCAATGAGGAACCTCGGACGCGGAAGTCATGGAAAACGCGTTGACAGAGTATCAACATAAGGTGTCGGGGGCCTTCAATTACTTTGGCATTTGGAAAGATTACTTGAGGTTTCACCCAAAATAGGGCCAGGTTTTGGATGCCAACGCCGAAGGTGGTCCGCGTAAAAAAAGTCAAAAACATCGTCTTCAGTTGATCCAGACACGCCCCGTTCTGACGCTCGAACTTCAACCTAAGCAATAATGAAGCCGCGAATCCTTATGCGGATATTACCGAGATGCCTCGGCAGGGGGGTAGAAGAAGCAAGGGCAGGGGAAAGGAGAAATGGGTCGCTTCGTCGTCTTCGAATGCCGAAATGGAAAGTTAATTCAAAGAAATGAACACTCGACTCAAAGATTTACACGAACTTGGAACCCAACGACTTAAAGTAAATTTGGACGTCGTCGAAGTACTTAAAAGGAATGAAATGGACAATGACATCGAGATTTTATCAAGCGAGCTATCCGAAGACGACCCAAGAGTCCAATCTCTAAAAGCAGCTCGACAATCGAAAATTTTAGAAAAATACAAAATGTAGTGTTATTAGTATTATTTATGTTTTTTTAATTTAATGAATTTTTTTTATTTTAATTTAGTTATATTTGTAAGTTTAATGTATTTTTTTTAATTTAAATGTTGTTTTTTAATTTTATGTTTAATTATTTAAATGAATTATTATTTAAAAAAACAAATAAAATAAATAGTGACCGGGCGCCACGTGACACATAATGCTTGGGGGTGGGGCAGCCTGTTTTTGTATAAAGCCATAACTCTGACTGGACACCACGTGACGCATAATGCCTTCATCACAAGCTTTATGACTACTCATGGTCTAAAGTCATGACGTTAGTGCTTATGTGAAAATACATTAATACCTTTGCAATTTACAACCATGTGGTTTTTAAATAAATGAAAATTGGACCTTCGTTTTGTTTAACGATTTCCCTAAAAAAAATAATAACAAAACCGTCCACCATGGGTTTCGAATCCGGGTCTAGCAACACTAAGTATAACACTCACAAACAACCGGACTAAAATGACTATTGTTAAAAGTTTGATTATGTTTATTTAAATAATAACTGACCCACCACCAGTTTCTATACCCTTTCTAACATCATCATCTTCACCATTCAGATTTAAGTTCATATACACATTTTAGTTCATTAATTTATCTACCTGATATTGAATAATATTTTCATCACATTGGTTCTAATCTACGTGATGAACTCACCACTGTCATCGTCGGCCATGTTGGCTCCTTGCTGGAATAGCGAGTTCTACTAGATATACAAACCAATCAACCGGTATTCTTTATACCACACTGATTTGCTTCCTAATGTACTGATTAAACATTGGTGTCACCTTTAATGTCCGATGAACGATGAATTGCAATCGCTGTCGCTACACAGCGTCAAAATCTTAGCCATCGGGGTTCCGCCTGTCGTCCACATTGTCGCTACAGAGCCATCACATTTGATTCGATTGTGGTGGGCGATGAATGATGGTGGTGTGGTGTGGTGAGGAGATGGTATCAGTGCTGGACGATGAAGACTGAAGACGAATATGTATGGAAAGAAATGAATGGATCTAAAGAAAGAAAGACATTTATTTGTGGAGTGGATGAGAATCTGAACATCTTCGTAGACGAAATTGAAACCCTTGATTTCTTCCTTCCTTCTTTTTTTTGAACGACGGATTTCTTGTATTTAGATTATCGCACTCTTCAAATTTGGAAAGCCCCGATGCCCACTCTGGCCATACTATGTCGTCTTAACCTAGCCCACGTTGGCTTCAAAGTTTAGCTTTGGCGTTCTCCCAGGAAACCATATCGCCGAGTGCTAATAGACAGCCGTTTAGCCACCACAAGAGCATAACTCTTTGCGTAACACACGGTGAGACGAAAACCCGGGTGGACTCATGGTTCAAACTGCCAATCTTTGCACAAGCCTTAATTCAAATCCTTCACTGTCAATATCCATCCAAAAGTTATACAAGTGAGATTCGAACCTGGGTCTTCAATGAAGAAACCAAGCCTCCTACCACTAGGCCAGAAGTGGGGTATTCCTTCCTTTCTTCTTGTGGTGGTTTTATTATTATTATTATTATTATTATTAGATTTACATGTGAAAAGACTATCCTGTCCTTTTTCAAACAAAAAGCCAAACTAACAGAAAACTCAAATTATAAAAAAGGGACCACCATAGGGCCCGCGAAAATGCCACTAGTGGGTGAAACCTCAGTTTTGAGTTTTACCACAGGACAATACTTACAATTAACTCTAATATAATTCTTCTAAATAGACGTAACCAACAACTCACAAGTGTGTTAAATACAATCGTTTCAAAGCTTACCCCCGTTATATAACATACTCAAAATAAATAAAACAATCCATTTAGCTTATTATAAGCTACCTCTTTTATGTGAATGAATAATAGGAACAAAAAGGCTAGTGTGGATTGTCTTAATTACATTAAGTTTCCTATGTAGTTCTCTTTGTTTTTGTTTCTTTGATGTTTTTTTGTTTATATTAGACTCTTGCTTCTTGCTTTAGTTTGAGTTTCCTCTTTGTTTTTTTACAAAATTTTGGGCCAAAAAAACCTAATAAACTTTTCATTATCTTTACCCTAAAAAAATTGGGATGTTACAATACGACACTGCCTTGAGATAATTAGCTCAAACCAAAGCAACAACATTCAAGAGGACTAACCCACATTTCATTTTGAAAACTCTATTCACAAATCTTTGCAAAACTAAGACATGTTTGTTAATTACATTTTATAAAACACTTGCGATTAATCAATTACTTTAACCAACCATACCCATTAGCAAATATAACATTACCACTTCCCATTCAATCATACCGTGTACATGTGGATTTGTTAACAGGTAATTAATAATAATTTTTTTCGTAAAGAAAACTTACACAAATTTACACATAAGGACCTTTACGTAACTCATTCATAGAAACAGATTCATATAAGCTTATAATTATATAGTTTTCTAATATAGATTCCTTGGAAAAAGCTAATCCATATTGATGACGGGGGTAGCCCAAAGTCTGGTAAAATGGCTTTCACATATTAACGCTAAATAGGTTAGAAGGTTAAAAGGTCCATTTCCCGCCCAATTTAGGAAAACAAGTACGTGAACAGTAAGCACGTGCAACAGTACCACATCAAATCACTGTTCACATCATCCCTTTGCCGTAAAAGAGGGGACACGCTTAGAAAAAATAATATTATTATAATCGTTAACCGAAGGTCAAAAGCTTCCCGCCTATAAATGGTCAACCCTCTACCAAACTGGAGGTTCATTAGTTTATCCGTTGGACAAAAGGCTTGCATTCATCTCTCTATAAAAGGAATACAACTCAGCCATAACAAGAACACACCAGATCTGAGAGTTTAACATATACTCTCTGATCTTCTCTTCTTCCTGAAGAAGCTTGCACTTTGCTTGCTTCTTTCTTACTCCAAAAACTACATAGCTTCATCAAGAACTCGCATCCAAAACCAGTTCCAAACATCATGGATCTTTGATGAACTATAACAAATAACAACTAAACTAGTGAACCTCTCTCTACGTTTTGCAAACGTAGAGGGACCCGACGACCTGCGTTAGGTTAACCGGAACCCTTGAAGCCTGTTAGCCAAACCAGTCCATTCACTATCATTGGTCTTATAATTATTGTTATAATTATTGTAGCAACACATATAAACCCATTTATACTTGTACCACCTCATTCACATAAACTTAGTCACATGAACACATCGCCAAGAATACTTATACCACGTCATTCACACAAGTTAATTAAAATCGTGTGATTCCACTTACATTCACATGAAATTATGCACACAACATATGATAACTATTGCGTACAAAGCCAAGTCCTTAACTCACATAATCCGTTTCACAACTTACCATAAAACATGATCGCTCAGAATGTTTTTCAAAGTATTATTATTACAAACCGGGTTAACAATAGATGGTTTTAAATTCAAACTTGAATTAAAAAGTGAATTTAAAATCTTTTTATCTCCATAACCCTTGTTCGTTTCCACACAATCACTTTCTTTTACACGACCTGCCGAAGAAGATAAATTAACATTAGGACTAATTGATGGAAGAATTGGATCAACGGTCTTGGGAACTGCACGAGTAAATGTCTTTGGTTTTGGCACGTGTCCAATACTATAGACCATTTCATCCTCATGTGAGGAATTGAAACTAAAGTGAGGAAGGTTAGTATAATTCTCATTAAACGGGGGTGAGACAACTGTATTATCATAGCCTATTCCTGTCTTTTGTCTCACTCCAATATGTGCCCCAATTATTCTATTAAGCTTATAAGAAGCTAAGTCGAATCTGTCAACGACTATTTTCCTTTGAGTTAAATCTAACTCTAGTCTCTCAATTTTAGCATTTAATTCAACAACACGTCTTTCGTGATGTTCAACTAGTTTTTCAGTTTGGAAAAGTTTTTCATTAAGCTTAGTCATATCATTATTATGAGTTTTAATCGTAGTGGCAAATATCTTTTCTGCTTTCCTAAGATCATCATTATGGCATTTATTGCTAAGATTTTCATCTATAAGGAAAACATTATGAGTTATTGAGTTCTATAATTCATAACTTTATCAATACAAGCTTGTGAGCAAAGTTCACTATGTGAAATTCGCCTTTTAGCCACATATGTGGTCTGGGTGATTTGCCGCACTTCAGATTAAATGTGTGGCTAAAAGATCTTTGACCACGTTTGAAAACTTTCCAGACTAGTTTTGGTCACACATGTTTTTCTTCATGTGACCATTCTATACCTACTCAGGTACTTTTCGCCACACTTTGAAAAAAACTGTGACATAAGCTAACCACATTATAAAAATGTGTGGCGAAATGTGACCTACAGCCATAGTATGTTTGATCTTTGATACATATGACCAAAAACACATGTATTAGCTACACTCTAAGGAAAAACTGTGACATTTAACTAGCCACATGTTTTAATAGTGTGGCCAAATGTGACGAACGGCTACTGTATTGATAAGATATGTGTCTAAAAGGTAAAAGATATAGCCACTTATATTACGTTGTGTGACCTAATGTCACATTTGTTAGCCACATTTTTAATAATGTGGCGAAATATGACGAACAACCATTGTATTTATTAGTAATGTGGCTAAAACGCTTAAAATATATGGCCACTTATAGGAGGTTGTGTGACCATATAGTAGTTTAGTTTTATTTTTCCTAAGTTTTTTTTGTCACGGATACACTTATTATGTGTGGCTATAAGTGATAAATGGTCACACTCTATGCTATCAATAGCGGCGCTATAGCGGTTAGCGGCCTGGTCGTACAATAGCGGTCAAAATAACGGAATCGCTATTTGCGGCGCTATTTACCGCTATTTTGACGTTTTTTGATTACCGATATATCGGTGTTCTCGGTGAGATTATCGGTGAGATATTTTTGACCCAATATGTTAAATTCTTTGGCCCAAACGGTTACCTTTTTAGCCCATAGCCCAATTCCTTTTATTAAACCTAAATCTGGTGCTTGAAATAGGAAATTGATTGTTGAATTATAAACTCTCGAAACTTCTTTAATATCTGTGACTATTGAATTGGTGTATAATAAATTAATAATAATACGTGCTCTTGGTTTTTCATCTCAAGAGGTAGTTTTATTATTTCATAATTCTTAGTTCTGTTGCCGCCAATTTTGACCTAGTTGTACTTAATTTGTTGATTTCAAAGAAATTATAGGCAAATTATTATATTTTTCTGTTGAAACTTATGGTGTCTAGTTTGGTTGAACATAAGCTTGAGGATCATTGCTGAAACAGAATTGAATTGCATTTATTGATTACTCACAGTTCTATTATTAGCTTTGCCGAGTTCCTTGATGATTAAGAAGCTATGGAAATGCTTGAATTAGGATGTTTGTGTAACAATTAACTTTCAAACTTTATCAAGGTCTGTGAGACTACTTTTGAACTATTGACTTTTATGATTTTGGTATTATTGTATTAAGACTTAAGATTATTATTAGATAACTTTTAATGTTATATATATATATATATATATATATATATATATATATACCGCTATCCCACCGCAATAACCGATATCTCAGATATCGGTCATTGACCGATATCCGCTATTTTTCGGCATTAACTGCATAGGTCACACTTAAATATTTTTAAGTGTGTCCAAATGTAATTAATAGCCACTTATACGAGGTTGTGTGACCAAAGAGTATTTTAGTTTTATTTTTTCTAAGTTTTTTATTGTCACGGATACACTTATTATGTGTGGCTATAAGTGATAAATGGTCACACTTAAATATTTTTAAGTGTGTCCAAATGTAATTAATGCCCACTTATACGAGGTTGTGTGACCAAAGAGTATTTTAGTTTTATTATTTCTAATTTTTTATTGTCACGGATACACTTATTATGTGTGGTTATAAGTGATAAATGGTCACATTAAAATATTTTTAAGTGTGTCCAAACGTAATTAATGGCCACACGGTAAATTGACGAGTGGCCAAGTAATCACTGTCTTTCCAGTTTCCTTGTGCCGCCAATTTCAAATTGTCAGGGATATGTACCGGTTTCCGATGATAGTGTTTAAATACCACTCATGGTTTCTGATTTCCCCCACATCGCCTCCAATATTCCAGCAAATCACAATCAACCCATCGCCTTCTTCACCATCTTCTTCACATTTTCTGAAAATATTATGGCGGCCGGCAAACTGGATTGTACGAGAACAGGGTGAGGCTCCACCCATCTACTACGACCCCACCTTCTTCACCATTGTTTTTTGCACTTTGATTCTGGAGCCGTCCGGAAGAATCAAAGGGTGAGTTATGTTGATTATGTCAACCCTCTAACCTTCCGGTACCAACAACTTAACCGAATGGTTAGGTTTCTTGGGTACACCACTGCTGATTATTTCAGCATTGTGATGGAAGCCCGGAGCATCGAGGTCGCCTGGATCGGGTTGAACGGAATCGAGGACTTCATGGATGTGTCCGCTTATGGGACATTCCGTACTGAGGTGCACCTTCACCTACACCTCGGACGACATGTGGGAGAGGATCATGCCCTCTCTTACTCCAGAAGAGAATGATCAGATGATATATTCAGATATGGAATCAGATGATGTAGATTCAGAACTGGAAGCTGATGCTAGGTGTTATTTTTTTTATAATGTAATCTAATTTAAGTATTAACTATAAATATAATTGATATGTTTGAATGTGTGTAATAGATATAGTAATAGTATTAAAACAAAAACAACCAATATTCCTAGTAAGCATATTTAAAGCGTACTATAGTAATAGTATTAAAAATGACCAATATTTCTAGTAAGTGTATTTAAAGCGTAATAGATATAGTAATGGTATTAAAACAACCAATATTTATAGTAAGCGATTTTAAAGCGTACTAGATATAGTTTTTTTTTTATTTTAATTAACTTTAATGTAGGCCATCATTACATAAATATATTTCCAAGATTTTGGACAGATAGTAGGTATAAATGTAATTAATTTCCAAAATTAATTAGCTTGCGAGCGTTTCCAAAGCATGTGGATACCGTTTTGATAGATAGTATATAGTTACTCAACAACCAACTATTTTGACTTTAATGACTGCAATAAAACTTCTGACTGAAATTTATTACGCTTATATATATGTTATGTGAATTCCAAACTTGGCCAAGCTGAAAACATCTAAGGTTTCCACAGATCTTAAACTTCCCAAAGATCTTAAATTTTGATAATATCCCTTCCAAAACTCGATACCATCACCAGATCTTAAATAAGGTTACTGATGATGGCATTTAGTTTGGAAGGCTTTTTCAAAACTGGATTTTATTTTTTCAAAGGCTTCATCAAAGTCTAAGACCCACAGATGCTTTGGTCAAAGATCTGAGTATGGAGGGTACAAATTTGATATGCAGGTTAGTGAAAAGAAGGGCATAATGGTCTTTTTTTTATAAAATGAGTTGATAATGATTTGCAGGAAAACCAGCCGTTGAAAGGAAGTTGAATTAGAAGTAGAAGAACAATATAACAAATAGAGGTTGTGCAAGAAACAAAACCAGCAGGCGGAGAAATGATTACTGTCACAGCATGGAAATAAAGTGGATTAACTGTGACAACATGATGTTGTATTTTATATTTTTTGCTTATTTGGTTTCAGCATTACACTTGATGTTGAATGTGTGTATTTAGTTAATGTCTGTTTGAACTTAATGGCTGAGACTTTAATAAAATGAATTCAACAAACTTCCAATACAATGTTGGACAGGTAAATACTTCCAATAGCCGAGCCGTTGGTACCATATGTTGAACTTCTTCCAATATGATTGCGGCGTCGTGTTATCCCTTTTTCTCTTACTCCCACTTACGGATTCATATCCCTTTCCCCATTCATTGTTAATGTTTTTGACCTCGTTGTATATCTCTTCCCCTTTCATAGGCTCATTAGTGGTTCTCATCTCTTCTTTTCCGTTGAACGTCTTTGTTTGTTTTCTGAAAGGGTGGTCATGTGATAAATACCTTCTGTGGGCAGCATAACTCTGCTTCTTTGTGTGATAAAGTCGAACACACTGAGTGTCGCCTCGACACACTACACAACCTTTGAATCCACTTTAAGGGCAACCACATAGTGTACCAAGAGCAGGGTAATCATTAATCGTCAATAACACAACTTCACGTAGTGTAAACATTTCTTGTTTATATGCATCATATGTTGGCTCCCCGACCTCAAATAAAGATGCTAGATCGTCAATTAAAGGCTGTAAAAACACATCAATATTGTTATTTGGCACTCCAGATATTAATAAGGAAAGCATGATGAACTTTCTTTTCATACACATCCAAGGTGGAAGGTTGTAAATGACTGTTAAAACAAGCCAGACACTGTGGTTTCGTTGACTTGGAATAAGACCGAGGATGGTTGCCACATAACCAATAACATAGAACTTATTATAACAAACTTAGAATAATAATGTTCAAGTCTTACATACAATATGTTAACAATAAAGTATTTAAACAAAAGTTCGGTTTTGATTAAGCTCTTGATTCAGGATGAAACCGAGAATGGTGGCCACATACCAAATACCATAGAACTCATTAAAATGATTTGGAAAGTAAAGTAATTAGAAACTAAACAACATTAGTAAGCTTGCATCAATTAAAGCATAAATTAAAGGTGTTTATCAAGGACTATAATAGTCCTCCATGGAGTCTTGCCTAGCAATACACCTAAACCGACATGGGCGGAAAAGGAAAAGCCAAGGAAACAAGGGGAGTATGTTTTAAAAAAGTTATAATATCAAGCTTTAAGTAACAAGAATTAGTTAAAAACAAGGTTAAGATTAGTTTGACCTTGAGTAGTCAAACTAACAAGAGGTTGTAGATGAACACTTGGATCTTAGATTGACGAGAGTTTGGAGAAGAAAGAGCAACCAAAATGGGAGTATTGGCCTTTTTTAAATAGGGAAAGAGTGATGGGTTAGTCATAAGGTTACTTTTATGGTTTACATTCATTTGGTTATGTTTAAAAGGTCAAACAATGCACAAAGTAACAAAAATAAGCGAGCTGGTCTGCAGATGAGGCTAGGTATCGCACGGCCACTATGGAGGAGGTGTTAGCGCGGCGCGGCGCCCCTGGGGTGGGGGTGGGGGGGTCGTTCCAGCTTTGGTTATTTGACAAATTTAGTCCCTTAAGTTGTTTTAAGTCATTTTTAGTCATAAAAAGGTGTTTTAACGCACCGAAAAAGATGTTTTCTTGATACGACATTTGTGTAACATAAACGAACATAAAACCCAACATTATATTAATAACAACGGGTCCAAAAGACGTTTTTGATACAAATACAAGTTAAACCAAAAATGACGAATGTTACATTATTCCTGATTCAGTAGATATCCTAGCTTGATTGAGAGAACTGATATGATTGCCCATCCTAAGTTTGTCATCTATCTCAAATGACTTGATAATTGATGTCAAATCAACAAGGGTAGTAATGTGAAGGTTGGTTGTTTTCTTGATTGTGATTACACTGCTGTTCCCGGCACATGGAAGGGGGTTAAGAATCTTCTCACTGATTTCTATCTGGTCATACTCAATTCCAGCACTCTTGATCTTAATAATCAATGTTTCAAATCTATGAATGAGGCTAGTGACCAATTCTCCTTGCACATGATTGAACGTGTTGAGCTCACCCTTCAACATACCTTTTTTGCTATTCCTCATTTCATTATTTCCCTCAAACTTGCTAACCAATGCATCCCAAAGACCCTTGGCAGTGGTGCAATCTCTCATGATTTGAGCAATTTCACATGAGAGGCAAACACTAAGAACACCAAAAGCTTTGTGATCATCACTAAACATCTTTCTATCATTATCATCATAAGCAGTCACGGGCTTAGGAACTTGGCCATCAGCAGTAGTAGTCATGGGAATGTGTGGACCATGCTCCATTGGTCTAAGAAGATTATAATAAAAAAATTCTAATGTAGTTCTTAAAACGCCATTTGAACTCTTCAAAGTCATTGTCCCAATTCAGTAGATTTGGAGGCTTAGTTGTAGTTCTGGCCTCGTTCTTAAAAATCAAATAACTTCTTATAGCTTCATTTCTAACTTCTTCACTTGCATTAGCCATTGCTTAACAAACTCAAGATCAAACACAAACACAAACACAAACAGGTTCTGTTTAAAATCCAAGTAGAAAGTAATCGAATGGAGAGTAATCAAATGAAATGTGATCTAATCGAATGGTTTGAATCTAATCGAATGAGAATGTTTTCTAATCGAATGATCTAATCTAATCGAATGGTGATTCGATTCTATTAGAAATGATTTCGATTAGATATCTTGAATTAGATTCGATTGCTTTTGGGATTCGATTAGATTAACATCAATTCGATAAGACAACTTTTGATTCAATTCGATTAGGCTGATTCGACTCGAATAGTTTGATTCGATTCGATTAGGCTGTACTTAGTACAGATTGTACTTTCTGTCACCCTTTTCAAGATCTCCCTTTTTAAAGATGTCATCTCACTTTGACCCTTTATGGATATAATTAACATCCATAATTTAACACTTTTAAACACCAAATCTTGAATTCTTGAAGCAATTAACCTTTGAATCTTCACAAATTAACACCCAACCTTATCCCGAAGCTTGAACACATAAAGTAATACACCTTAATTCACACAGTTGATTAATTAACGTACAAATTAACACTACTTGATTAGGCTGTACTTAGAGAAAGTACAGACCATTATTTCAAGGGGAAAGTTAACGTACAAATTAAATTATCGTGCGAATCAAGTAGTGTAATTATGTAATTATACCGTAGTGTAATACACTACTTGATTCACACAGTTAACACGGTAATTTAATTTGTATCTGATTCAAACTGTAATGTTAATATTATTTTACACCGTTTGTGTTACTCTCTTGATGGGTTGGCTCAAATAAAGTCAGGTCAAAAGTCAAAACGGTTCAGTTATAATAATGGTCTATTAGTATTCAAAATCAAAGTGGTTGGTTGCCAAGTATAAGGTTTGGGTGAAACTAAATTTTACATTTTACATTTTACATTTTACATTTTACATTAAAGTTAAGGGTTGTGGGGCTGATATATCATTGATGTAAAATCTTAGTCAATATTTAGCATAAAAAATTCCTTCTAACTTCTGATCATGTTATTGTTTACCAAATTATTAACAGCTACGAAGCTTGTTTTATCTGGCTTGACGTTAAATTGCCGGTGCTAAAAGAAGTATTATACGACCGCGTTGACCGCATGATCGCTGCGGGCATGGTGGAAGAAGTCAGAAGCATGTATAACCCTGATGCTGATTACACGAAAGGTATCCGTCGAGCAATCGGAGTCCCGGAGTTTGATTCATACTTTCGTGCTGAAAACTCATCATCAGCCGCTCGCGAAGTGTTACTGGAATCAGCCATTAACGAGGTCAAGATCAATACATTTAAACGAGCACAACGACAAGTGAAAAAAATTTACCGTTTAAGAGATGAAAAGGGGTGGCGAATTCAAGGGTTTTGAAATCGTAATAGATTTTTATACATGTTTAATGTATTAAATTATTAGTTATAACCATGAGTTAGGAGATTCAAAGTTCAGACTCGGTTATTTCTAGTTAAATAATGTTTCATGTTTTGTTGGGTTTTAATAAAATAGTTGAGTTGTTCTCTCTTTAATTTAGGTGAAAAAGTTGATTGAATGAATTAAGAGAAAATTTATCTTATACACCGTACAAAAATGTTTTAAACTTTTCTCGTAAAAGCGTGTTTGGTTGCTTCTTTCTATCTTGTTCAAAGAGTCTAATCGATCCCTTACTGCATGTGCATGTGTTTTACCTTAACAAATAGAGTTTGTAACGAATTAAAATTGGTTTTAACTTTATCCTTAATCTAATAAATGAAAATGCAATTGTGCGCTAGTTGGTCCATCATTCACATAAACAACTTCTACACGTGACATGTTTTTTCAACCCCTTCTTTGTGTTTTTTCACCTATAGCCTATAGGTGTACTGGGCCCCGTAGGTAAAAAAACATCTTGATCAACCTAACATATTTGTTCTTCTCCCTCAGTACAATCACACGGTTCATTCCATTCTCACAAAACTCATCGGATTTTGTCTTTGTTAAAATTTGAAACAAGTATCACATTTCACTGTTAAACAAGATATTCTGCTGTTAAGATTTCGAAACAATATTTTAAGATTTGGTACTTTTATCCTTATCCATATTTGCTTTCCCGATTTATGTCTGATTTCTTAAAGCATTAAAAACCGTTTGATTTTCTAATTTGTTGAACTTGCTGAATACTTTACATGGTCTGAAATCTGAATTAGGCACATACACTGTTAAAACTATTTAGTAATTTCTTATATTTAACGATCTCATGTTTGGTGTCACATGAGTATCAAACATAATAACAGTAAAACATAATATAATTGCCCATGTTACTATCATACGCAAGATAGAGCTTTGCTTTATTTCTCGCTGGACAAATCAGTAAAACTTGGGTGGGGGTCAAACTCAAACGTTGATGGTCTCAAGCATTGAAGCGGTACGTCGACGTATATTCGGTCGGTTTCGGTTACGTGCGTTAGAAAACAAAAAAAAATCATAAAAATTGAGATGGACCAATGAGGGTGGCGTCAGTCGGTAAAACTCGAGTGCTAGTAAAACCGACCATTGTAAATTCCGGGCGTTAAGTGGTGAGTCTCACAAATTTGGTCGGTTTTCGTTACTTTCTTAATGATACCATAACTAAAAAATCAGCATCAGGTTGGTTTTCATTACAGTATCGAAACTAAAACAAAACGCGATGAGTCTATGTGAATTCGGTCGGAATCGGTTGCATTTGTTACGGTACCGAAAATAAAAAAAATTATAACAATTATAGTACGCTATAAAACCAAAAAAAACTATCAAAATTGAGATAGACCAACGGCGGTAGCGTCGGTCGGTAAAATTCGAGTGTTGGTAAAACCAACCATTGTCGATTTCGGGCATTGAGGGGTGAGTCTACGTAAACTCGGCCGGTTTCCGTCGCGTTCTTAACGATACCATAACTTAAAAAAATCGGCAGCCGGCAGTTTTCGTTTTAGTATCGAAACTAAAACAAAACGCGATGAGTCTATGCGAATTCAGTCGGTTTCGAATACATTTGTGACGCTACCGAAACTAAAACAAAATGATAGGTAAAACCCAGTCGTTGGTAAAACCCGAATGTTGTTGGTCCCGGACGTTGCAATGACGATTCGACGTGAATAACCATTTAGTTATCAAATTTAAAAAAAAAACAAAATAAAAATAAATTGCTTGGTCCAATCATACGACGCCACATGGACTAATCATCAGGGGTGTTCAAAAGAATCCGAATCTGTATCCGAATTATCCGAAAATCCGAATCCGAACTATCCGAAATTTCGGATATCCAAAACTCGGATATCCGAAAATTCGGATTCAGATTCAGATTCGGATAGTAATTTTTGGATTTTTCGGATATCCGAACTATTATATTTAATATTTGATTATGTTTTTGCAAATTAAAGGTTATTTGATTTCCAAAAGCTAATAACTTAATAGATTTTCTATTAACTTAAAATTGGTTAGTCAAATCGCCACAAACTTAGTTTTAATAGGTTATTTAAAACTAAGTGTCCTGTGAGATGAAAGAGTTCATCAAGTTGTCCCGATAATATACAGTAAAATTTGAATTTTACTCTATTCGGTAATTTTAAATTAATCATAATTTGAAATCAATAGTCTATGTCATCCTACTATAAGTCACACTTGAGGCATAGTGCGAAATTTCAAGTGTTTGGAGCTACAGCACCGCACTTGATTTCTAGCCTATCTCATCAAGGTGAAAGTGTTTCGTTAACACATCCGGCCTTTACACATGTGCCTGTACTAGGACGACTATTACTTTACTCTTCTGTTACGTGTTATAACTCTATGAAGACTTAAAGTGGGCATAGATGAGGTTAAACGTATCTTTTTAGGAAATCGTTGTCTTAATAGGCCTCATAACCGAGAGTTGTGCTCTATTCACAATTGGCAATCGTTGTCAGTCTGCCTAACCACTTATTATTGTTGTGTGCTACAGCTGCCTTTAATAACTGGAAGCCATATTCTCAAGTTCCAATTTTATTAATGTTAATTGGGTCATTAGTAATAGGATTACAACGTCGAAAATACTAATAAATTTTACTTTTGCTTTATTAATCAGATGTCAACTAACAAAAACTCGCCCTACGCCCTTAAGACTTGTTCTCACCATTGCAAAGAGACTGTATGTTCTCGATGGACCTGTTCCAACCGAGCCTGAAAACAATACAGTCGCTGCTCGAAAAGTTCTTGAGAAGCATTATGCAAGCCACCATGACATCCGAGCTTGCTAAAGGCTTGGAAGACTTTGATGCCTATAAGATGCTTGAACAACTTAAGGGCATGTTTCAGAAACAAGCCCGTCAAGAACGTTTCGACACCATGAAACAGTTCATTAGCTGTAGGATAGTAGAGGGGTCTTCCGTCAGTGCGCATGTCGTTAAGATGAAAGGGCACATCGATAAACTCAAGAAACTTGATTATCCCCTGCCAGATGAAATGGCAGCGGACTTCATCTTGAACTTTCTCAACAGCTCTTACGACCAGTACGTAATGAATTTCAACATGAATAATTGGGTGAAGACAGTGTCGGAGCTTCATAACATGCTCAAGACGGCTGAGATGAACATTCCCACTAAAACCAATCAAGTTTTGATGATCTGATCTGCTGGTGTCAAAAATCCTAAACCCAAGAGTCGGGGTTGTAAAGGGAAAGACAAGAAGAAGGTTACCATTACTGCCCCTCGTGCCACCAATGCTAACAAAGGGGTTCCAAAGATACCACTGCCACCCCCTGAGGAGCGCCGGTGCTACCGATGCAACCAAATGGGATACTGGAAGCGTAACCGTCCCGACTACCTTGCTGAGATCAGATTGAAGAGGGCCAATGGTGAAGGCTCCTCTTGAGGTATTTCTATATACGTTATTGAACTTCGTTGTCTCTAGAAACACATGGGTATTTGATACCGGATGTGGTTTACACATCGTTAATGTCTTGCAGGAGCCTGAGAAGTGGAAAAAGCTGAATAAAGGCAGCATGGAACTCATCGTTGGTGATGGGAAGAGAGTACCAGTTCTGGCAACTGGAGTATTTTACTTTACTTGTCCATCTTGCCTAGTTTTTCCTTTGAATAATTGTTTGTATGCTCCTGGTTTGACTAGAAACATCGTTTCAGTTTCTTTACTATTTGAACGAGGTTTTAAGTATGTTTTTAATGGCATGGCTATTTCTGCTTACTTAAATGATATCTTTATTTTGAGGCTAAACCTTGAAATGGTATTTATGAGATTGATGTTCAAACTAATAATAACGTATATAATCTTTCAAAACGTATCAGATCTGGCATCAATGATACATTTGTATGGCATTGCCGACTTGGTCACATAAGCAAGGCACGAGTTAAAAGACTCCAATCTGAAGGGATTCTTGAATCCACAGGACCGGACTCTTTTGACAACTGTGAATTGCTTAGCTGGCAAATTCGCCAAGGACTCATTCGCTCATAAAAGTGAACGAGCAAAAGTTCTGTTAGGACTCATACATACTGATGTGTGTGGACCTTTCAGAACCATGTGTAGAAACCATGAAAGATACTTCGTTTCTTTCATCGACAATTATAGTCGATACGCTTATGTGTATCTAATGAAACGCGAGCATGAAACTTTTGAAAAGTTCAAAGAGTTTCAAAATGAATTGGAAAACCAACTTGAGAAAACCATTAAGATACTTCAATCAGATTTAGGTGGAGAGTATCTCAGCTCGGAGTTCATCAGCCATCTAAAAGACTGTGAAATTGTTTCACAGCTGACTCCACCCGGCACACCCCAACATAATGGCGTGAACGAGAGGAGGAATAGAACTTTGCTAAAGATGGTTTGATCGATGATGTGTAGAACTAACTTGCCTCACTCGTTATGGAATTTCGTCCTTATGGCTTCGCCCGCATTGTCAATCTGGCTCCAATTAAGAAGGTAAACAAAACCCCATCTGAGATATGGCATGGACAAAAGCCCAATTTATCTTTCCTTAGAGTATGGGGATGTGATGCATATGTCACAAATGAATATGATGACAAACTCAATCCCTGTGGCGTAAAAGTTGTTTTCGTCTGATACTATAACCAAAGCGGTTATTACTTCTTTCATCCGGACACAAATTCTATATCTATCAAGAGGAAAGGCCACTTACTCGAGAAGGAATTTCTCGATCGAGGAACTGGAGATAACATTATCGATCTTGAAGAAATTCGAGAACCACAAACAACCGCTGAGGAAGTTGGAGTGTCTGATCAACAAGGTGTTGTTGCTGATACATCAGACATAAACACGAGCGTTCACAGAAGTAGTAGGGCTCCCATACCAAATCCTAGATACCTTGGCATCTGGATGGTCCCAGAGTCCTATTAGTAGCCGAGTCTAACGACGAACCTACTAACTACAATTCTGCTATCTAGGATCCGAAATCTGAGAAATGGCGAGATGCCATGAAAGCCGAGATGCAGTCTATGCATGATAACCAAGTTTGGAAGCTACCCCCGATGGTCGGTGTAACATCCCGTATTCTGATTTCGGTTAATAAATGAAAGTATGAGTTATTACGAGTCGGGCTAGTGTTGGGTTAAATGGAATCGGGTTATGGACTTGGGTTATGAAGGAAAGAGGAAAAGACCATGGGCTTAAGCCCATGATCCATAATTATATAAACCATTAATCATCCATTTAATTCATTTCACACACATTCCATACACCTCCCAAAACACACACTTAGCTCTCTCTCATCTTGCTCTATATCTCTAAGCCGAAATCAACAAGAAAACCGATCCCGATCCAAGGTAATGATAGTATGATATTGTATAATGTTAAACCCAATTGCGAAACGACGAGCCGACACCGTTAAACCGTTTAAGTCATGAGATCCGGGTGGAATCAGGTATAAACCGAACCTATGATGATCTTAGGGGTCACCCTAGCTCAGATCTGGATCGAACGGGACGAAAAACGGTGAATCGGCAGTTTTCCGGCGGCTTTTCGGCGGCGGCGCCGGAAAAGTTAATACGAGGTATGAATGTCAGGGAATGTTCTGACATTCCCTGACCTAACCCTAGTTCGCTAAGGGGTAACTAACAAATTAGAAGTAATGCGCTAGCTGATTCGTCTAAGGGAATATAACGAACTAGATTCAGTTCGTTAAGGGAAAAGATAACGAATTACCCTTGATTCGCTATAGTTAAAAGATAACGAATTGGAAGGTCCAATTCGTTACATAGACCGGTTCGCTATGGACTGATTCGTTTAGGGTCCATTTCGTTAGAGGGTTCAATTCGTTACAAGAACCAGTTCGTCATGACAAGTCAATTCATTAATGATAAGTAACGAACTAGAAGTTTAACAGAATTGCAGAATGGTCCCTGGACTTAAAGAAGAATGATTTAATTACAAAGAAGCCCTTGAACTTTTAAGTTAGCCAATTAATTAATGATTCAAAATTCTAATGGAAAATGTGATAAGACAGTTAATGGAAATAAAATTTTTCCAAGCTGACCTAGCAGCTTGACCCCAGCCAGGGGCTCTGCCCCTTGGACCCTTCTAGGGGCTGCCGCCCCTAGACCCCGCTGCCATGGGCGCTGCCCTCAGGACCCCCGTTCGTTGAGGGTTATAATTAGACTAGAAACGCGAGATGAGTAGTGATAGTTAATTGATGCATGTAATTGTTATACAGTTAGCCGTGCCCAACTGAAGAAAGGAATAACTATTAACAATGAACGTAACCGACTTCAGGTGAGTTTCTAGCCCCACTTCCTTGTTATGTTTTCGGGGCTGTGTGCATACTCGATGTGATAGTTAATACACTTATCTTAAGTGGTAAGTGTATGTCTTGTATGATTTATGTATGATGATTGCATGACGGTGCGTGAACGATCTTCAGATATTGCATGTACCGTCAGGTGTTAGTTAAAGATATGATTGATATGTATGATGCAAGATATGATGTATGTATGAATATATATATGATGTGTGCATAATGTATGTATGATATGTTGATGGCACATGAACGCTCTTCGGAGATTGCACGTATTGTCAAGGAAAGTATGTAGGAACAGGTATGGTACAGTAGCATGAAACAAAGGGACCAGACCCTAATAATATCTGTGATGGTAGGGACTAGACCCTAATAATATCTGTGATGGTAAGGACGAGACCCTAATAATATATGTGATGTCGGGGACCAGACCCTTTATAATATCTATGATGTTAGGGACCAGGCCCTTATAATATCGATTAGGTTATAGGGCGGAAGGCTCTTTAAATAGGATGGATAGTTATATATGAAGAGTAAGTATGATTAAGGTATACCCCTTCGGGCACGTGTGCAAGTATGAGAACAGATTGTATGTTATATGATTAACTAGAACTCACTCAGCGTAGCTGACTTTTAGTATGCACGCATGTGAGTAGATTGAGGCAGCTTGCATAAGAGGAAGCACATGGCATGAACTTGAAGAAGCTGGCATCTCAAGAAATGTTATGTTATTTTAAAGACAATGTTTTATGTTTAAATAATTTGAATGCCTGTTAAGACAAGAAAGGATGGTTATGTAACATAATGGTTTGAACGTTTTGATATTCCGCGAATGTTTTTATTAACTCTAATAATATGAACTGTGTTTATGAGTAAATCCAACGTCCAAAGTAGGGCACCGGTAACGGGGCCTTACAGTCGGGCAGTAGGGAGCAAGTGGATTTTCAAAAGAAAAACCGACATGCATGGAAATGTACAAACCTATAAAGCGTGGCTAGTCACGAAAGGTTTTAATAAAACTCAATGTGCTGACTATGATGAGATCTTTTCGCCCCGTTGCTATGACTACGCCAATTAGGATATTGCTTGCTATAGCCGCGTACTATGACTACGAGCTATGGAAAATGGATGTCAAAACCTCTTTTCTTAATGGACACCTTTCTAAAGATGTCTATATGGTTCAGCCTGAAGGTTTTGTCGATCCCAAATATCCTAATAGGGTGTGAAAAATTGAATATGTCCATTTATTGACTTAAACAAAAATCTCGCAGCTGGAATATTCACTTGATGAGAAAATCAAAGAGTTTGGTTTTATCTAAAATGAATATGAGCCTTGTGTTTACAGAAAGGCTACTGGAAGCGCTATATCATTCCTTATTTTGTATGTGGATGATATACTGATCATTGGAAACAACATTCCTATGCTTATGGAAGTTAAGCACTGGTTGGAATCTTGTTTGAAATGAAGGATCTTGGAGAAGCCGCACATATTCTAGGAACAAAGATCTACCGAGACAGATTTAAACGGCTTCTAGGGCTAAGTCAAAGTACTTACATAGAAAAAGTAATGGCACGCTTCTCAAAGGAAAACTCAAGAAATGATCTGTTCCAATGACTAAAGGAACCGTGTTGAACAAATCGCAATCTCCGGCAACTGACATTGAATCAAAGCACATGCAAGCAATTCCATATGATTTTGCGGTTGGTTCCATCATGTATGCTATGTTATGTACTATACCTGACGTCTAGTATGCCTTGAGCATGACCAGTCGTTTTCAGCAATGTCCTGGAATTGCCCATTAGACTGCAGTAAAGAGCATTCTAAGGTACTTGAATAAGACCAATGATATGTTCTTGGTGCTTGGAGGAGTGGAAGAGGAGCTCACTCTAAGGTGTTACACTGATGCTAGCTTCCAGACTGACCGAGATGATTCTCGCTCACAGTCGGGATTCGTTTTCACTCTCAATGGATGAGCTATTTATTGGAAGAGCTCCAAGCAGAGTGTAGTGGCGGTTTCAACCACCGAATCCGAATATATAGTTGCATAAGATGTTGCTAAGGAGGCTTCTTGGATGAAGAAGTTCATCACCGACCTTGATGTGGTCCCCGAGTATCAACAGACCAATCGAGGTGTTCCGTGATAACACAGGTGCTATTGCTCAGGCCAAAGAGCCCAGGTCTCATCATAGAGCCAAGCACATCCTAAGGAAGTTCTACCTTATTCGAGAAATACTGGAATGAGGTGACATCATAATAAGCAAAGTAGACACAGATCAAAACCTAGCAGACCCGTTCACTAAACTGATGACTCCGGACAAGCATGATCATCATAGAGATGCTATCGGACTTAAATTTGCTAGAGATTTTATTTGATTTAGAATTTGGGTATATGAACATTTAAGAAGTTGTACTTTTCAGTTCACTTTTGATTTAATGGTTAAATGCAAACGTTGAATGATACAACTATGTTCCTTTAATACGTTTAATCCGTGAATAATATATTCTAAATTATCCGTAGTCGGCCAGATTCGTGGGAACGATTCTGAGTTAAGACTATTCTAACTTTGGAC